>NC_088214.1:16588287-16838763 GCF_036934945.1 Oncorhynchus masou masou
ATGCTTCAAGAGGGCCACCATTGTTCCTGTTCCCAAGAAGGCTAAGGTAACTGAGCTAAACGACTACCGCCCGTAGCACTCACTTGCGTCATCATGAAGTGCTTTGAGAGACTAGTCAAGGACCATATCACCTCCACCCTACCTGACACCCTAGACCCACTCCAATTTGCTTACCGCCCAAATAGGTCCACAGACGATGCAATCTCAACCACACTGCACACTGCCCTAACCCATCTGGACAAGAGGAATACCTATGTGAGAATGCTGTTCATCGACTACAGCTTGGCATTCAACACCATAGTACCCTCCAAGCTCGTCATCAAGCTCGAGACCCTGGGTCTCGACCCCACCCTGTGCAACTGGGTAATGGACTTCCTGACGGGCCGCCCCCAGGTGGTGAGGGTAGGTAACAACATCTCCCCCCGCTGATCCTCAACACTGGGGCCCCACAAGGGTGCGTTCTGAGCCCTCTCCTGTACTCCCTGTTCACCCACAACTGCGTGGCCACGCACGCCTCCAACTCAATCATCAAGTTTGCGGATGACACAACAGTGGTAGGCTTGATTACCAACAACGACGAGACGGCCTACAGGGAGGAGGTGAGGGCCCTCGGAGTGTGGTGTCAGGAAAATAACCTCACACTCAACATCAGGAAAATTAAGGAGATGATTGTGGACTTCAGGAAACAGCAGAGGGAACACCCCCCTATCCACATCGATGGAACAGTAGTGGAGAGGGTAGCAAGTTTTAAGTTCCTCGGCATACACATCACAGACATACTGAATTGGTCCACTCACACAGACAGCATCGTGAAGAAGGCGCAGCAGCGCCTCTTCAACCTCAGGAGGCTGAAGAAATTCGGCTTGTCACCAAAAGCACTCACAAACTTCTACAGAAGCACAATCGAGAGCATCCTGGCGGGCTGTATCACCGCCTGGTACGGCAACTGCTCCGCCCTCAACCGTAAGGCTCTCCAGAGGGTAGTGAGGTCTGCACAACGCATCACCGGGGGCAAACTACCTGCCCTCCAGGACACCTACACCACCCGATGTTACAGGAAGGCCATAAAGATCATCAAGGACATCAACCACCCGAGCCACTGCCTGTTCACCCCGCTATCATCCAGAAGGCGAGGTCAGTACAGGTGCATCAAAGCTGGGACCGAGAGACTGAAAAACAGCTTCTATCTCAAGGCCATCAGACTGTTAAACAGCCACCACTAACATTGAGTGGCTGCTGCCAACACACTGACACAACTCCAGCCACTTTAATAATGGGAATTGATGGGAAATTATGTAAATATATCACTAGCCACTTTAAACAATGCTACCTTATATAATGTTACTTACCCTACATTATTCATCTCATATGCATACGTATATACTGTACTCTATATCATCGACTGCATCCTTATGTAATACATGTATCACTAGCCACTTTAACTATGCCACTTTGTTTACATACTCATCTCATATGTATATACTGTACTCGATACCATCTACTGTATCTTGCCTATGCTGCTCTGTACCATCACTCATTCATATATCCTTATGAACATATTCTTTATCCCCTTACACTGTGTATAAGACAGTAGTTTAGGAATTGTTAGTTAGATTACTTGTTGGTTATTACTGCATTGTCGGAACTAGAAGCACATGCATTTCGCTACACTCGCATTAACATCTGTTAACCATGTGTATGTGACAAATAAAATTTGATTTGATTTGATTTGATTAGCTGTGAACAGACTTTTGACATTGTTTCAGGCCTTTATTCTGAAAAATGAGGGAGAATGAGCAGTTTCAATGAGAGGTCAGTGGAAAGTCCCCAACCTGTTTGGTGCGCAATCCCGAGATCCCGCCTTTCGTTGTTTTTCTTTTATATTGACAACGCTATTGTCCAGTTAAAATATTATTGATTATTTAGGCTAACAACAACCTGAGGATTGATTATAAACATCGTTTGACATGTTTCTACGAACTTTACGGATACTATTTGGAATTTCCGTCTTCCTCTTGTGACCGCATTTGAGCCATTGGATTACTGAACAAAATGCCCCAACAAAATTGAGGTTTTTGTATGTAAGAGGGACTTTATCGAATAAAAAACAAACATTTATTGTGTAATTGGGAGTCTTGTGAGTGCAACCATACGAAGATCATCAAAGGTAAATGATTCATTTTGTTGCTAATTCAAACTTTCGTGACTAATCTACTTGGCTGCTAACTGCTTGTAATGTTTTGTGCGCTGAGCGCTGTCCTCAGATAATCACATGGTTTGCTTTCCCCATAAAGCCTTTTTGAAATCTGACACGGCAGCTGGATTAACATCAAGTTAAGCTTTATTTTGATGTATTACACTTGTGATTTCATGAAAGTTAAATATTTATAGTAATTTAATTTGAATTTGGCGCTCTCTAATTTCACCGGAAGTTGTCGAGGTGCGATGCTAGCGTTTTAAGGTTGGTGTCAAATGGTGAGCCACTATTTACCTCCAGCTATTAACCACTTGTAAATGCACTTATAAATATGAATAATATTGAACCCTTATGTATCATCATGTAACCTCATACTGGTAATTCTTCACGACGCACTGTCACATGATGTCATGATGTCAGTGTTAACTTCTTAGAACTACCCCTCCCGGAGAATTGTCATCAACTGACACTAATTAGCATAACGCAACGGACAAAAAAAATCTTACTAGAAAATATTCATATTCATGAAATCACAAGTGAAATATAATGAAACACAGCTTAGCCTTTTGTTAATCACCCTGTCATCTCAGATTTTGAAATTATGCTTTACAGCCAAAGCAAGACAAGCATTTGTGTAAGTTTATTGATAGCCTAGCATAGCATTATGTCCAGCTCGCAGCAGGAAGCTTGGTCACGAAAATCAGAAAAGCAATCAAATTAAATCGTTTACCTTTGAGGTTTGAATGTTTTCACTCACTAGACTCCCAGTTAGACAGCAAATGTTCATTAAGTTCCATAAAGCTTATTTGTATAGCCGAAATACCTCCTTTTCTTGTTCACGTTTTGTTGAGAAATCCACCGGAAATTGCGGACACGACAACGCCGAAATTAGATCCATAATATCGACAGAAACACGGCAAACGTTTTTTATAATCAATCCTCAAGGTATTTTTCAAATAACTTTTCGATAATATATCAACCGGGACAATTGGCTTTCACTAGGAGCGAGAGGAACAATGGCCGCCTTTGTCTATTACGCACAAATCACTGAGAGCCACCACCGGACCACTGACGCAATTGTCGTTGTCGTTCACTCTCATTTTTCCAAATAAAAGCCTGAAACTATGTCTAGTGACTGTAGACACATTAGGGAAGCCATAGAAAAAGGAATCTGGTTGATATCCCTTTCAATGGTCAATAGGGATGCATAGGAAAGCAGAGGTTTCAAAATAAGAGTCACTTCCTGATTGGATTTTTCTCAGGCTTTCGCCTGCAATATCAGTTCTGTTATACTCACAGACTATATTTTTACAGTTTTGGAAACTTTAGAGTGTTTTCTATCCTAAGCTGTCAATTATATGCATATTATAGCATAATTAACATACATTTCTGGGCATGTTCCAGGTCGTCTTTATTTGAAGCGCGTTTCACAGATGGGCAGATCTCACAAAGTCGGGGGAATTTCCACGAAACCAGCAAACCACACCAATGACATGGCTTGAGATTTTCAGATGAGGCCTTCATCCCTGGAATAAATAGCACAGTATCAATGCATCATCAGGGTTTTCAATGTGGAGCAAGACACATCATGGGAGTTGACCATTGGTCTGAAAACCAACCATTTCTGTTCCTTGGACAGCGCAACAACGCACCCAAAAGTGAGAAAATTACTACATTATTGTTTAACTGTGCAACCATTGAAAATAATGTTATATGATGATACATAAGGGTTCAATATTATGCATATTTGTAAGTGCATTTACAAATGGTTAATAGCTGGATGTAAGTAGTGGCTCACTATTTGACAAGCACTGACAGGCTATCACACTATTTTGACCAATTTGTTATAACCCATTTGATGTTTTATAATGCATTTACAAATGATTAAATTACCATTAATAACACTGTTGCAAACCCTTTATAAACCCTTTACAAATTAAAACTTATTGTAAAGTGTTAATGAATGTTGACTTTTTACACAGCAAATTTAATCCTTGCCTAATTCATTTCTTCTTGGACCCTCTTTCAGCAGAAGGCTACCTCAAGCAAATCGATGCTACCAATTCTATGAAAAATACTTTTTACAGACACTGCTCAGGAACCCAAACCGGCTGCGCGCATGCTCCATCGTGCATACATTTATTTTGTCCCCCTACACCAAACGCTATCATGACATGCAGGATAAAATATCAACACAAACTCTGAACAAACTCTCAATTACATTAATTTGGGAACAAGTCAAAAAGCATTCAACATTTATGGCAATTTAGCTATTTAGCTTGCTATTGCTAGCTAATTTGTCCTGGGATATAAACATTGAGTTGTTATTTTACATGAAATGCACAAGGTCCTCTGCTCCGACAATTAATCCACATATAAAACGGTCAACCGAATCGAACTTATATAGTGATTGGCATCTAAACTTTCAGAGTATTACTACACCGACCGGCAACACAGTTCGTCTTTCAATCACCCACGTGGGTATAACCAATGAGGAGATGGCACATGGGTACCTGCTTCTATAAACCAATGAGGAGATGGGAGAGGCAGGACTTGCTGCGAGATCTGCGTCAGAAATATAACTGATTTCTATTTTAGCCCTTGGCAACGCAGACGCTCGTGATCAGTGTGGGTGCAATAATTGAATAACATAGGTTTCTAAATTTATTTTGCGGTGTGGTCAGCTTATTACACTTCAGCTCCACTTTAAGGGTCCTGTGCATCATTTCAATGTGACGTTCTACCTGCAACACGGAGTGTGTAGAGGACCAGAGGGGAAGAACATATTTATTCTATTTCCCCTACTGTACCATATTCATCGATTATGGGTAAGTACAATAGCTTTGGTTCAGTTTTTCACAAGTACTCTCAAATTGTTGCAAGTGATCCTCTAATCACACATGTTGCTTTTGTTTACATTGTGAACATAGTCAATGTAGATACCGTTTCTGCTAGCTAGTAGCTTATTTACTTCATAAATCTTAGTAAAATAACCAGTGGTGTAGAATCGAGGCCATTTGCAACCAAAATCAACTTTATTTCTCATTATTTACAATTCACAAGATATAATGAACATAAGTATCAGCAGTCAAATTGAACCTCTGCGATTCTTGAGCTTGGACGTGAGTGCAACACGGGCAGCATAGCAGCTTTCATTGATTTCAAAGGAAGCATTCCCTCAATGGCGTATGTCTGGCTGCAATGCTGGATGCCCAATGGCTGTAGTGTAGAAGGGCAGTTTGGCTGCTTTAACACAGGCAGCCCAATTCTGTTATTTTTTCACTAATTGGTCTTTTGACCAATCACATCAGCTCTGAAAAATATCTGATGTGATTGGTCAAAAGACCAATTAGTGTAAAAATAAATAATTAAATAAATAATCAGAATTGGGCTACTTGTCTAAACTCAGCCTCCTAGTGGGCCAGATCTCACAAAAAAAATATAAGAGTTCCCGATGCAGAAGTCAGGTTGGGGTGTTTTTGTCCCCAGGAGAGAGTGCATCATCAGTTTGGTTACTTTGGTAAAATAATTTTTTTGTTGATTGTTTAATCATATGGATTTTTTGAAAATGTACAGATTTAAACAAACTGCAATTATGTTCCATTGATCAACTAATAGATTACTGTAATAATGATAAACAATACACGTCATCGTCTCAATCTTCACTTATCATACACCATAGGAAAAACATCCTTAAAACATCCAATCATATTCATTATAACCTTATTGTAAATGAAAACAAGAAGTTACCTGTTACCATGTAATGACTTAGTAATAACAATGGTTAGTGCAGTTTAAAAAAAAACTTATATTCAATATTGACATAATACTGGTTTAGAATAAATACCAACTCATTCTTATAGTAGCAGTGACACAAATTGTCAATGAAAGAAAGACGAGGGAGAATGAGAAATATGATCAAAGATTTTTGTACAACAAGAAGTGCAAGAAATACCAGCATGAGAATACCAGAGGGCCCTCAGACACCTGTGTGTGTGTGTCCTCTGTAAAGGAATGAAAGCAAGTGCAACTGAGTATGAGAAAGGGAAAAAATCATGCATGTTTAGCCAATATGAGAGAAATTACTACTGTATATGAGGATAACCACAGTTGGGTCTATGGTGACCAAGTTCATAACTTCCCTTTTCTATCTATCTGTCTCGCGCTCTCTTCACATCTCCCGACAGCTGTCCTGAACATTGTCTTTGCCTCCTGACGTTTGTTGTCATGACGTCTCACCATTGCCGGTGCCGGGCTCTGGACATTCAGGACCTAGACAGCACACAGACAGAGTTGAATGTCAGGGTCCTGGTTTGGTCTAATCTAATCTGCCATTAAAGGGATAATTCAACATTTTGGCAAATAGGCCCTTTTTTCTTCTTAGATGCTCCTGTAGACTTCCAATCATTGTGCTAATGCTAGTTAGAAATGGCTCCAGAAATGACATTTAACTTTCTTAATCTGACTCTGGTTAAGTAGAAAAAAGGGCTTAATTGACAAAATGTCAACATTTGAGTCATTTAGCAGATGTTCTTATCCAGAGCGAAGGAGAAATTAGGGTTAAGTGCCTCGTTTAAGGGCACAGACAGATTTTTCTCCTAGTCAGCTCGAGGATTTGAACCAGCAACCTTTCAGTTACTTGCCGAACGCTCCTAACCGCTAGACTACCTGCCGCTAAGAATCTCCCCAAACACTCATCCTATCTGGAATTTGTCAACTAGATTTAAATGCCCATCATGGCCCAGTGTCTGGGACACAGTCAACTAGATGTTAATGGCCCAGTGTTTCCTGACCATGTGACACATTGGGTTAGGGTTAGACTGTCATGACATGTCAATTCTCTTTCACCACTGAGCCATGAAAAGAAGGCTTTGAACAGGCTCGCACACACAAACAAACTACAGAATGACCATTCAGACATACACATGCGGTATGGCACAGAGCGTGGTCCAGAGACACAGATACATACACCCAGTGTCCAGAGATCTGTTTCTGTTCTGGGGGAGTCTGGTTTTTCTCACAGGGGATTCGCGATCTGAGAACCCCCTCTCCAGATCGTTGGGACTGTCCGGTTCCATGCCTGAAGGAAAATGATATGAGACACACACACACAGGGCCACACAGATGGTGACTGGGTCACACAGGGGCATGTTGCAGAAATGTAGCAGTCATGATAAACATCCTAAGAGATCTACTGGAATGTCCATGGCAGAGCAATGGACCAAGTATATAGCAGAGACAATGGGACTGCATTCAATGACTGAAATAACAAGAATATAAATGCATCAAATCAGAAATCCGAATTGAAAATCTATCATAAAACAAGCACATTCCCACAAACATCTGTAGACAAACATGCATGTACAGCACACATTCACACATGCAGTGAACCCGCTCACACACACACGCTCACGGTCACACACATACCTGCGTCACATGAGTTTGCTTTCCTGTTGCGATGTGCCTTCAGTGGAAAACCATTTGTTCCTCCCTCATCTGATTGAATTGTCAAAATGTCAACCTTAGCCATCGCCATCATCAACAACATTTTCATAGCCATTAATGATTTGTTGGTCAAGAAAGGAACCAATTATCATTACAATTAATAATAATTCTTAAAACCATCTTCAATGGTATTTCATCACAGTGGTACCTTGACAACCAGCAGGTGGTAGCCCTGCGTCTACCACCGGCTTGGTAGACGCAGGTGGCACAGGAGGCAGGCTTTTCATCTCATTAGTTCCTCCATCGTGAGTGACAGAAGGACCAGACAAATCAAAAGTGGGCTTGGTAGAGGCAGTTGGAACAGGAGGCGGGGTTCTCTCATTGGCTGTTTCCTCAGGTGGAGTGACAGCAGACGGTGTCTTTGGAGAAGTCTTATCTTTACCAGGCTGTGGAGAGAGAATGTACACATAGTTAGATACAGACTACCGTACACACACAACGATACAAGCAATTAGGGGACACACACCCACCTTTTCAGGAATGGGAGGACGCTGTCCTTCTGCTCCTCTGTCTTTCTTTTCATTCTTCTCCTCTTCTACCCCGTCTCTATCTATCCATCCTACACCATCTGTTGATTTATCTTAAAAGGAAGAAAGTGTGAAACATAAGTTAAATTGTAATTTTGTTACAACTACATCCATGGCACATGCAGCACCCGGAGCCATAAAAGCATCTAGATATTTATGTTGCAGTACCGGAACTCCCCTGCAGGTGTCTCTGTCTCATGCTGGCCAGACTGGGCTTGCTGCTCTGAGAAGGGGGTTCTGATTTCTGTCCACAGGGGGCTCCCTCTTGCCTGTCCAACGACTCTGTCCCCTTTGTCCCTCTGTCCACCTCCTTCTGTGTGTCTGTCTGAGTGCTGGGCATTGGCAGGTCCTGACTGACTGGATCTGTCTGTCTGTCAGGCTGTCTGTCAGGCTGTCCGTCTGTGAGAGAAGTGGAGGACATTGCATGTCCATTGGCATGGGTCTCTGTCTGGATGTCTGATGTAGTCGATCTGTCAGTGTCTCTGTCCACTGGTCTGGTCTCAAAGCTACTGTCGGAGTCCTCATCTTCTGCTCCGATACAACTGTACACCATGCTGACAAGGTCTGAAGGCTGGAAGGTGGGAGAGAGAAGGAGAGAGCGAGGGAGAGAGCGAGGGAAAGAGAGAGAGAAAATTGTAAGGCTTAGACTGTGTCGTATGCAATAGATTATCATAGTACAGCATGTATGCTTTTACTTTCTATGTAATGAGTGGAATAAACCAGGAGATGGCTGGTCAGGTCAAGTAAAACTCATGGCCGTATACATTTTTTATTTTTTTATTTCACCTTTATTTAACCAGGTAGGCAAGTTGAGAACAAGTTCTCATTTACAATTGCGACCTGGCCAAGATAAAGCAAAGCAGTTCGACACATACAACGACAGAGAGTTACACATGGAGTAAAACAAACATACAGTCAATAATACAGTATAAATAAGTCTATATACGATGTGAGCAAATGAGGTGAGATAAGGGAGGTAAAGGCAAAAAAAGGCCATGGTGGCAAAGTAAATACAATATAGCAAGTAAAACACTGGAATGGTAGATTTGCAGTGGAAGAATGTGCAAAGTAGAAATAAAAATAATGGGTGCAAAGGAGCAAAATAAATAAAAAAATAAAAAAATACAGTAGGGAAAGAGGTAGTTGTTTGGGCTAAATTATAGGTGGGCTATGTACAGTTGGTGCTTAAAGCTAGTGAGGGAGATAAGTGTTTCCAGTTTCAGAGATTTTTGTAGTTTGTTCCAGTCATTGGCAGCAGAGAACTGGAAGGAGAGGCGGCCAAAGAAAGAATTGGTTTTGGGGGTGACCAGAGAGATATACCTGCTGGAGCGTGTGCTACAGGTGGGTGATGCTATGGTGACCAGCGAGCTAAGATAAGGGGGGACTTTACCTAGCAGGGTCTTGTAGATGACATGGAGCCAGTGGGTTTGACGATGAGTATGAAGCGAGGGCCAGCCAACGAGAGCGTGCAGGTCGCAGTGGTGGGTAGAATATGGGGCTTTGGTGACAAAACGGATTGCACTGTGATAGACTGCATCCAATTTGTTGAGTAGGGTATTGGAGGCTATTTTGTAGATGACATCGCCGAAGTCGAGGATTGGTAGGATGGCCAGTTTTACAAGGGTATGTTTGGCAGCATGAGTGATGTTTGCTTTGTTTTGCGAAATAGGAAGCCAATTCTAGATTTAACTTCAGATTGGAGATGTTTGATGTGGGTCTGGAAGGAAAGTTTACAGTCTAACCAGACACCTAGGTATTTGTAGTTGTCCACGTATTCTAAGTCAGAGCCGTCCAGAGTAGTGATGTTGGACAGGCGGGCAGGTGCAGGCAGTGATCGGTTGAAGAGCATGTATTTAGTTTTACTTGTATTTAAGAGCAGTTGGAGGCCACAGAAGGAGAGTTGTATGGCATTGAAGCTTGCCTGAGCTAGGGACAGATCTACAGTGGTATGTTCCTACCTGTCTCTGTGTGAGACAGTGGGGGCTGGGGCTGGGGCTGGCCCCCTCATCCCAGGCAGTGGTACACCCTGGATGGGCCTGGGGGACGGCATCATCCTCCCATTGGCCCCCACCACAATCATGGCCTCCACCTTCCCAGGATCCTTAGGGTGCTGAATCATAGAGTACACATTCTCTGAGCCACTGCATAGACAGATACAGAGAGAGAGACAGAGACAGACAGAGAGAGACAGACAGAGACAGAGAGAGACAGAGACACAGAGACACAGAGAGACAGAGAGAGAGACAGAGACAGAGACAGAGACACAGAGAGACAGAGACACAGAGAGACAGAGAGACAGAGAGAGAGACAGAGAGTTGATCCGTTTATTAAATAGTTGTTGGTAACCATTAATGAACCATTTATAACAAGGACATGTAATCATGTGTATGACTTCTCATGACTCCATCCGTACTCAGTTTCCTGATTGGAGATGGTGGAATTGCGATTCTTGCGGAACCCAGAGAAGATTGACAGCACACTGCGTCTCTTCTTCCTCCTCAAGGACTGAGCATGATGAAGTGATGACAGCTGACTGGTGGGGAGAGATACAGATATGGGTACCGGGTCAGTGAGAGCACTAGTGTGTGTGTGTGTGTATTGTGTAAATCCTACCTGTCAGTCAAGACTCTCTTGGTGTAGAAATCAGGCAGTCCATCCTCCAGCAGGTTGACTCCTCCATTCTCTGAACAGTTCTGAGAGAACAAAGATAACAGGCTTCCAATACAGCCAAACACACACACACTACAGCCACCAACAACATGTTTCTGTCTTACTGAAACTACTGCAGTGCTGACACAGCCAATTATAATTTACAATGACTGGCTGTAGGACTATTCCCTATATAGATCACTACTTTTGACTAGGTCCCATAAGGCTCTGGTCAAAAGAAGTGCAATATATAGACAAAATGGGTGCCATTTGGGATGCATCAGAGGAATCTGATAGCCTGCCAATAGAGAGCTATATTCAGAGCTCAACATGATTCCACATGACTAGATCACTAACCTGGTTTAACCGATTTAGAAACGCTTCCAACAACGACTAAAAAAAACTAATTGAGAAACGTTGCCTCGCGGATTGAAGAATGTCATAAACAATGTGACAGATTCACAGTCATAAAGAAACTTATTTTTGGAATGCCTCTGGCATGAAAAAAAAACAGGATGATAAATATGAGCATAAAAGGAAAGTGGATTTTAACTGTGAGGTAAATAGAAAATAAAGTAAACCCTGTTTGACTCAGATGCAAGGTCCAGCACCCACCCCTCATCAATACCCCCTACGCACTTGTGAAGATATGAGAAGGACAGGTACAGTATTGTAGAAGCAATATGGTAGAAAGTCATAGAGGTTGCTATGAGTCCAAAGGTGACTCACTGTGTCCAGAGGGACTTGTCCTCGGCTGTGCCTTCGAGGGGGCCGCGGCCTGGCGTGCGTCACGTGGCGCAGTGGTGCACCATGGGTAGGCAATGAGGATAGACACTCCCATGATGCTGAGCGGGACAGGGGGGCAGAGTGAGACAGGGCCGAGGGAGGAGGAGAGGAGGTGGGATCATCTCCCAGACCTGAGAGAGGGAAAGAGGGGTGGGTCAAATCAAATCACTTTTTTTTGTCTCATGCTGTCAGAGTCTAGGTGATGTGGGTAAGGCGGAGTCTAGGTGATGTGGGTAAGGCGGAGTCTAGGTGATGTGGGTAAGGCAGAGTCTAGGTGATGTGGGTAAGGCAGAGTCTAGGTGATGTGGTTAAGGCAGAGTCTAGGTGATGTGGGTAAGGCAGAGTCTAGGTGATGTGGGTAAGGCAGAGTCTAGGTGATGTGGGTAAGGCAGAGTCTAGGTGATGTGGTTAAGGCAGAGTCTAGGTGATGTGGTTAAGGCAGAGTCTAGGTGATGTGGGTAAGGCAGAGTCAGGCGCAGGACACAGAGATGAGTAATAATAGTAACTTTACTCAAAAAATAATCTTCCAACAAGGAGAACAAAAATCCAGAATCACATAAACGAGACAACTGACAACAATAAACACCTTAGTCCTTAGTGATGTGGACACCGAGGAACATGAAGTTCTCAACCCACTCCATTACAGCCCTGTTGATGTGAATGGGGGGCATGCTTGGCCCTTCGGTTTTCTGTATTCCACAATCAGTTCCTTTCTCTTGCTGACGTTGAGGCTGACAGGTCTCTGACCTCTTCCCTATAGGCTGTTTCATCATTGTCGGTGATCAAGCTTACCACTGTTTTGTCGTCGGCAAACTTAATGATGGTGTTGGAGTTATTTGCGGCTACGCAGTTGTGGGTGAACAGGAAGTACTGGAGGGGACTAAGCACGCACTCCTGAGGGGCCCCCGTGGTGAGGGTCAGCGTGTGTTGTTGTCTACCCCCCTGTCTACCCACCTGGGGGTGGCTCGTTAGGAAGTCCAGGATCCAGTTGCAGAGGGAGATGTTCAGTCCCAGGTTTCTTAGCTTAGTGATGAGCTTGAAGGGTACTATGGTGTTGGACGCTGAGCTGTAGTCAATGAACAGCATTCTCACGTAGGTGTTATTTTCATCCAGGTAGGAAAGGACAGTGTGAAGGGCAATAGGGATTGCGTCATCTGTGGATCTGTTGGGGCGGTATGCGAATTGGAGTGGGTCCAGGTGATGGGAGCCATGACCCACCTTTTAAAGCATTTCATGGCTACAGATGTGAGTGCTACGAGGCTGTAGTCATTTAGACAAGTTACCTTGGCATTCTTGGGCACAGGGACTATGGTGGTCTGCTTGAAACATGTAGGTATTACAGACTGGATCAGTGAGAGGTTGAAAATGTCAGTGAATAAACATGCGGCTCGTCAGCGTACGCTCCAAGTAGGCATCCTGATAATCCTTCTGGCCCTGCGGCCTTGTGAATGTTAACCTGTCATCTGCTACGGAGAGCGTGATCACAGTCATCCTGAACAGCTGTGCTCTCATGCAAGGTATGGTGTTGCTTGCCTCGAAGTAAGCATAGAAGGCATTTAGCTTGTCTGGGATTCCCTTTGTAATTTATGATAGTTTGCAAGCCCCACTACATCCAATGAGCGTCAGAGCTGGTGAAGTAGGATTCTATCTTAGTCCTGTTGACGCTTTTCTTGTTTGATGGTTCGTCGGAGGGCGTACTGAAATTTATTATTAAGATTTATTAAGTGTTCGATTTAGTGTCCAGCTCCTTCAAAGCGGCAGCTCTAGCCTTTAGTTCAGATGCGGATGTTGCCTGTAATCCATGGCTTCTGGTTGGGATATGTACGTATGGTCACTGAGGGGACGACGCCATCGATGCACTTACTAATGAAACCAGTGACTGATGTGGTAAACTCCTCAATACCATCGGATGAATCCCGGAACATATTCCAGTCTGTAGCTTAGCATCCGTGTCGTCGGACCAGTTCCATATTGAGGGAGTCAAATCAAATCCCCCAAATCAAATCAAATTTATTTGTCACATACACATGGTTAGCAGATGTTAATGCGAGTGTAGGGAAATGCTTGTGCTTCTAGTTCCGACAATGCAGTAATAACCAACAAGTAATCTAACAATTCCAAAACTACTGTAGGGGGATAAAGAATATGTACATAAAGATATTTGAATGAGTGATGGTACAGAGCGGCATAGGCAAGATACAGTAGATGGTATCGAGTACAGTATATACATATGAGATGAGTATGTAAACAAAGTGGCATAGTTAAAGTGGCTAGTGATACATGTATTACATAAAGATGCAGTAGATGATATAGAGTACAGTATATACGTATACATATGAGATGAATAATGTAGGGTATGTAAACATTATATTAGGTAGCATTGTTTAAAGTGGCTAGTGATATATTTTACATAATTTCCCATCAATTCCCTGGTACTTCCTGTTTGAGTTTTTGCTTGCAAGCAGGAATCAGGAGGATAGAGTTATGGTCATATTTGCCAAATGGAGGGCAAGGGAGAGCATTGTATGGATCTCTGTGTGTGGAGTAAAGGTGATCTAGAGTTTTTGCCTCTGCTGGTAGAAACGAGGTGCAACGGATTTCAGTTTTCCTGCATTAAAATCCCCAACCACTAGGAGCGCCACCTCTGGGTGAGCATTTTCTTGTTTGCTTATGGCCCTGCACAGCTCATTCAGTGCAGTCTTAGTGGCAGCATCGGTTGTGGTGGTAAATATACCACTACAAAAAATATAGATGAAAACTCTTGATAAATAGTATGGTATACAGCTTATCATGAAGTATTCTAACTTAGGTGAGCAGAACCTCAAGATGTCCTTAATATTATAGATTAGAGACACACCACCCTTGAGTTTGCCCGACGCTGCCGTTCTGTCCTGCCGATGTATTGAAAAAAACAGCTAGATATATATCCTTGTTCAGACACGTCTCGGAGAAACATAGAAAATTACAATCCTTCAGATCATGTTGATAGGATAGTCTCGAACGGAGCTCGCCAGGTTAATTCTCCAGTGATTGCACTCTCACCAATAGAACAGAGGGTAGAAGCGGTTTATCCATTCACCAACATAGTCTCGTCAGGTGTCCTGCACGCCGGCCTCTATAACATAAACTCTTCCTTTTTCGAGTGTCAGGGATTTGGGCCTGGTCCAGAGTGAGCTGTATGTCCTTTGCTGCTGACTCATTGAAGTAGAAATCCTCATCCAAATCGAGGTTAGTGATCACTGTTCTGATGTCCAGAAGCTATGTTTGGTCATGGGAAACAATATGTACAAAATAGCGTAGCTAGTAAAACAGCTGCTGTTCTCTCCAGCGCCATTCTCGTCAAACTTATGTTAATGCACATATAATGCCCTGTAAAAAAAGACTAATATTGATTTAGTTAATCAGGTGAGCTTACTCAGTCTGGTGGACACTGGCCGAATCCTTCGGGTTCTGGCGCTGCGCTTCTGGATGGCAATGGTGTCCTAGTAAGACACAGAGAAAGGAAAGGTGATAGAGCAATGGAAAAATGCAATCATACACATACAACCACCCACACACGTACGATGTTCATGCCCAGGCCTTCCTCATCAGGGAAGTCCAGTGTGTCTGTGATTCTGATGGTGTGTCTGCCTGTTCCTCCATCATCCCAACGCTTCACCTGGGACACCTGACGAAGCTGAGACAACAAAGCCATCTACTTGTTAAGACTACATGAAAGAGTTGACAAAACTGAGACTGCACTAAGTCACTGTTATAGATACACTTGCATATTTTCCAGCCAGATCAAGACTCCGAGACACAGATAGAGAGAGATAGTGTGCGTGTGTTAGTACCAGGGCTTTGTGAGTGGTGTAGAGCTCCTGAAGGATCTGGTCCACTATGGAGTTGGTCAGATAGGAGACCACAGACAGCTTCACCTCCCTGAGAGAGAGAGAGAGAAAAAAATACTTCCTTCAAATTCCTTCTTTCTCTTTAGTGTAGACCCTTTTCATCTCCTCTCGCATTTCTTCTTCCCACACTTACTCCAGGGCTCTGTTGATGTCCTGTGCTGCTCTCTCCATCAGGGCGGTGCGGATGGTGGAGCGAGGGATGGAGACGCGTTCTGAGATGGAGGAGAGCGGAGGGTTGAGTCTCTCTGCTGCAGAGGAGGACATGGGACACAACTCTCGACACAGAGACACCATGGAGTCTACTATCACCTGGGAATAAACGGAAGTCAGTCATTATAGCAATCAATATGTTAGTTCCTCATTCAATAAGTCCTGTCTCTGATAAGAATCACAGTACCGTATTTCCTTATCAGCAACCATGACCAGGTTTCCTGTAAGGGAATACATCTATCCATCTTCAGAATCTATTTCTGATAGAATCCATCATAGTCCAACTCCAACCATCCAGGGGAGAGGAGTGTTAAGTAGTCTACCTGTAGTTCCTTATCAGCAGCCTTGGTCAGCTCTCCTGCCAGAAAGTCCAGTTTCTGTCTGACAGGCCCATCCACTGAGAGAACATGAACCAGCTCACACAGAGATGGGTATAGCTGAGAGAACGAGAGAGGAGCTTAAAATATATAAACACACACACATAGTATAGCTGAGAGGGACAGAAAGAGTGGTTTAGAATATACACTAACACACACTTACCGCACGAGAGTTTCTGGCCTCCTTCAGGACCTGTCTGGCAGCCTGCAGCTCCTTTCCTTCTTCTGAGCCTCGGAGAACACACACCTGCTGGTGTACGCGTACACACAGCCGCTCCATCACCTGACACACACGCATACACACACGCATACACACACGCATACACACTGCCGTCAGTCTGTGGAGTTGTGACTTAAAGACTGTCTTCTCGTAAAAATCACAGTGCACACAGTATTCGTACCTGTTCAGCAGTGCTGGTGACCAGGCCCTGGTGTAGACGCAGAGCCTGTTTCTGAGAGAACCTCTGGGTCTGGTTGTTCCTCAGCAGAGCATGCTGGATCTGACAGATGGAGGGAGGGTATGTGATGGAAGAAGAGTGAAAGAGAGATGGTTTTACAAAGTAAACTGAACAGAGGAGAAATAAGTACATATGAGAGATGGATATGAGACACAAGCTGTTGAAAACAGTCATGATGTCAAGGTGTGATTAAGTCATGGTGTGATATCACACCCCCAGGTAACCCACCTTGGTCAGTGCTTGGTCAATCTTCTCAGGTGCGCTTCGGTATGCCTGTGTGACATCACTGAGGGGGATGGGCATGTACTGCAGGGTGAAGTTACTGTAAAGTGAGAGTGAGAAAGAGAGAAAAGAAGAATCATTAATCATCCATAACGTTGATATGAATAATTACAGCTACCTTGCCTTTAACTAGTACAGAATGGAAAGGCTTGAGGCAGTAGCAGATAGCGTTCTAATATATTAGCCTCTTTATGTGAATCCTTGTCACTAGAACTCACACAGGCAGCCCTACCGCACAAACAGGTCAGAGTGCTGATGAAATGCTGTGCAATGACAAACACTTGACTGCAAAGCAAGCTCAAAGATACATCTGTCTATGGACTTTAATGAGAGTCTCTCGTGTTCAAGTTTGTTCAAGTTTGTGTGTGTGTGTGTGTGTGTGTGTGTCTCTCTCGCTCTCTCACTGTTCCAGGCCCCGAGCCACATCTTGGAATCCTGTAGCCGTGGTGTTATTGCGATCCCACGTCACACTCCTTAGAAGGATCAGATGGGAGGAAGAAAAAGAAAGATATAAATGGAGACAGAAATAGATCAATAATTGACTTCATAACTACATCTACAGCTCACATACATAACACCTGTCAAATTACAAATTCAGAACTGCAAAACATGAATAACCTTACAAGTGCTAATAAGTTGCAATGTGTTGACTACAGAGTGTACTGCACAGCCGTATAACAAACCACCTCAATACATTGTCACTCTATTAACCTACAGCATAGCAACTGTATAATGAGCGCCCCGCCCCAAATCCACTTCTCCCATCCCCTCCCTCATTCTCTCTTACCTGAGTGTAGTGTTGATTTGCAGGGCTTTGCTGAGCATCTTAGCCCCCGCATCCTCCAGGCTGTTCCCACTCAGATCCACCTTGCGTAGGCAAGCATTGCTTCCCAGAGCATTCACCATCACCGTGCCCCGAGAGCGCAGGCGTGAGTCAGCCAGAGAAAGGGACTGCAGGGCCTGAGGACAGAAGGATAGATAGAGGGATAAAGAAAAGGAGAGGGAGAGCAAGAGAGAGATGGGGCAAAAGGGGTTAAGGGCCTAGGCTCTCAAAGTGAAGTTGTGAAATATGTGTGTGTGTGTGTGTGTGTGTGTGTGTGTGTGTGTGTGTGTGTGTGTGTGTGTGTGTGTGTTGACTCAAAACCCGCAGTCCCCATGGTTATATCTGCATGGTGGTCATGAAATAGTGTGTATGAAGGGCGGTGGTGGGTTGAATAAAGAGAAAACAATACATTAAAAAAATCCATGAATATATAATTATTGTTCAATACAGTGCCTTATTCTAAAATTGATTAAATTGATTTCCACATCAATCTACACACAATAACCCCATAATGACAAAGCAAAAATAGGTTTTTAGAAATTTC
The DNA here is from genome assembly GCF_036934945.1 of Oncorhynchus masou masou. Lineage (NCBI taxonomy): Eukaryota > Metazoa > Chordata > Actinopteri > Salmoniformes > Salmonidae > Oncorhynchus > Oncorhynchus masou. The sequence continues at coordinate 16,606,536 of NC_088214.1, forward strand.
TGCAAATAGAAAGAAAAAAAAATTCAGACCCTATTGAGCTCAGGTGCATCCTGTTTCCATTGATCATCCTTGATATGTTTATACAACTTGATTGGGGTCCAGCTGTGGTAAATTCAATTGATTCGGGAAAGGCACACTACCTGTCTATATAAGATCCCACAGTTGACAGTGCATGTCAGAGCAAAAACCAAGCGATGAGGTCAAAGGAATTCTCTGTAGAGCTCCAAGACAGGAGATGGCACAGATCTGGGGAAGGGTACCAAAACATTTATGCAAAATTGAAGGTCCTCAAGAACACAGTGGCCTCCATCATTCTTAAATGGAAGAAGTTTGGAATCACCAAGACTCTTCCTAGAGCTGGCCAGCCAAACTGAGCAATTGTGGGAGAAGGGCCTTGGTCAGTTAGGTGACCAAAAACCTGATGGTCACCCTGGCAGAGCTCCAGAGTTCCTCCGTGGAGATGAGAGAACCTTCCAGAAGGACAACCATCTCTGCAGCACTCCACCAATCTGGCCTTTATGGTAGAGTTGCCAGATGGAAGCCACTCCTCAGTAAAAGGCACAACAGCCAAAAGGCCCATAAAGATTAAGACCATGAAAAACAAGATTCTCTTGTCTGATGAAACCAAGATTGAACTCTTTGGCCTGAATGCCAAGCGTCACATCTGGAGGAAACATGTTCTGTGTGCTTAAGATCGTTGCCCTGTTGGAAGGTGAACCTTGGCCCCAGTCTGACGTCCTGAGCGCTCTGGAACAGGTTTTCATCAAGAATCTCTCTGCACTTTGCACCTTTCATCTTTCCCTCGATCCTGACTTAAAAACATCCCCACAGCATGCTGCCACTTTAATCAGCACAATACTTTTCAGCTGTGCTAACATAATTGCAAAATGGTTTTCTAATGATCAATTAGCCTTTTAAAATTTAAGCTACAATAGTCATTTACAACATTATCAATGTCTACACTGCATTTCTGATTAAAAATATGAATGCAACATGTAAAGTGTTGGTCCCATGTTGGTCCTACCTCTTTAAAGGTATTTGTGACCAACAGAAGCATATCTGTATTGCCAGTCATGTGACATCCACAGATTAGGCATAATTAATTTATTTCAATTGACTGATTTCCTTATATGAACTGTAACGCAGTTAAATATTTGAAATTGTTGCATGTTGCGTTTATATTTTTGTTCGGTGTATTTAAATTTGAGACTGACATTGCTCATCCTGATATTTCTTAATTCCTTTATTTTTATTTTGGGGATTTGTGTGTATTGTTTTGTATTCTTACAGTAGGTATTACTGCACTGTTGGAGCTAGAAACACAAGCATTTCACTGCACCTGCGACAACATCTGCTAAATATGTGTATGCAACCAATAAATTTTTATTTGATCTAAAAAGGCCTATAAAAAAATAAAATCACTCCTCCATCTCTGACTGTACAGCGTATGTGTTATGTTTGCAGGCTAAGTTCGGATGCAGGCCTTAGTTTCTCACTTTATCACATACGGGTGGTTGCGGATGGGTTATTGGCAATTGCAGGCGGATAAACAAACAGCTGACTGGCGCATCACTAGTGTGTGTGCATATGTGTGTGTGTGCGTGTGTGTGTCTGTCTGAGTGCTGTACGTTCATGTTATTTTTTTGTGTTATCAGCATCAACAGCAGTAAATAATGGTGTCAGTTCATCATCATACTAGGGTATGGCAGTGTGTGGGTGAGAAGGTTAAACATTTGAGTACATAAATATACCTGTATCGTATGTGTATGAGTGCGTAGGAGAGTTTGTGTGTCTCAGTGTGTGTTCAAATGCATTATACAACTCACACACTCTTCATCTTGCACTAGCTGAACTAGTTTCTGCAGAATTTCATGTAGTACCCTGCAGACAAAGAATTGGCAGTGTAAGACAAAACATCCATCTTCCCAGGGCGTGTTTCTGAGTGCCTGTGGCGAATGGATTACTGTCCCTACCTGCCCTTGATGTTGAAGTTCTTGCCCAGCAGCAGGTGTTTGAGGGAAGGGTGTCTGGAGAAGGCTGGGATGACACCCAGCAGGTCGCCATCCAACCCTGAGATCAAAGACAGAAACACAGAATAATCCATTTTAACTGCCAGCCCTGAAAAGGCCCATAAGACTGTTGCATGCGTAAGGGTCACTCTCTCACCGTTGTCTGATATGTCCAAAGTTCCGATGCAGGCCACTCTAGGAAACAGCTCCTGGAGCACCCCGGCACCTGCAGACCTCAGCTGAGTGAGGAAAGGGGAGAGAGAGAAGACTAAATTAAATGGAGAGACAGGAAGGCAAGGTAATTCAGACTGTAGCAGACGGGCACTTCACCTCACAGCCGCTGATGTCCAAGTGTAAATCAGTGATGTGAAGATTGGAAGACAGGCCCAGGAAGAGAGCTCTGAAAAATGGAAGAAGGGAGAGAGAAGCGGTCAAGAAACATCAATGCATAGCAAACTCATTTCATTTTTTTCCCTTAATTGCTGTGACTAATTTTTCATACATTTTCCTCAAATTAAACCACGTGGCTTTTCTATTCACACACTGAGTGGTTCTGCAGCCGTCTTAAAGGATTTTGGAGAAAAGGAGCTTAGAGAAACTAAACCTACTTTGCCAAGGACCAGTAAGGCTTAAATTGAAAAGTGCAAGAGTGTGGCAAGGAAAAAACACACCTTCAGGAAGTTTAGATTTACCAACAAACATGATAAGGAATTCATGTAGGGTAGGTAAATAAATGATAAACTAAGTTAGCTGGTCTTGAGTGAGTCATTTTGGCAATTGGCCAGAGCGGAGTCCCTATCTTACCTCAGGGTGTCCAGAGGAAGCTTCATAGAAGACAGGTTGACGTGTGTGAGACTGAAGGCTGAGCTGAAGAACTGCCTGAAGACAGGAAGAGTCTCCCTCACTTTCCTGAAAGATAAAGAGACAGGGAGAAAGGTGGAGAGGGGGAGAACAAATGAGAGAGAGAAAGAAGTGAGAAGAATAGACATGAAGGCTAGGTCACCATTATTGCACAGTCAACTGCAGTAAATGGCAGGCATTCAAATAACTACTAAAGTCAGCAAAAAAGGAAACGTCCTCTCACTGTCAACGTCCTCTCACTGTCAACTGTATTTATTTTCAGCAAACTTAACATGTGTAAATATTTGTATGAACATAAGATTAAACAACTGAGACATAAACTGAACAAGTTCCACAGACATGTGACTAACAGAAATGGAATAATGTTTGCCTGAACAAGGGTGGGGTGGGGGTGTCAAAATCAAAAGTAACAGTCAGTATCTGGTGTGGCCACCAGCTGCATTAAGTACTGCAGTGCATATCCTCCTCATGGACTGCACAAGATTTGCCAGTTCTTGCTGTGAGATGTTACCCTACTCTTCCACCAAGGCACCTGCAAGTTGGCCCTAGCCCTCACCCTCCAATCCAACAGGTCCCAGATGTGCTCATTGGGATTGAGATCCGGGCTCTTTGCTGGCCATGGCAGAACACTGACATTCCTGTCTTACAGGAAATCACAAACAAGCATTGTCATGCTGGAGGGTCATGTCAGGATGAGCCTGCTGGAAGGGTACCACATGAGGGAGGAGGATGTCTTCCCTGTAACGCACAGCGTAGAGATGGCCTGCAATGACAACAAGCTCAGTCCGATAATGCTGTGACACACCGCCCCAGACCATGACGGACCCTCCACCTCCAAATCGATCCCGCTCCAGAGTACAGGCCTCAGTGTAACGCTCATTCCTTCGAAGATAAACGTGAATCCGACCATCACCCTAGGTGAGACAAAACCGCGACTCGTTAGTGAAGAGCACTTTTTGCCAGTCCTGTCTGGTCCATCGACGGTGGGTTTGTGACCATTGGCCACGTTGTTGCCAGTGATGTCTGGTGAGGACCTGCCTTAAAACAGGCCTACAAGCCCTCAGTCCAACCTCTCTCAGCCTATTGCGGACAGTATGAGCACTGATGGAGGGATTGTGCATTCCTGGTGTGACTCGGGAAGTTGTTGTTGACATCCTGTACCTGTCCCACAGGTGTGGTGTTAGGATGTACTGATCCTGTACAGGTGTTGTTACGTGTGGTCTGCCACTGCGAGGACGATCAGCTGTCCGTTCTGTCTCCCTGTAGCGCTGTCTTAGGCGTCTCACAGTACGGACATTGCAATTTATTGCCCTGGCCACATCTGCAGTCCTCATGCCTCCTTGCAGCATGCCTAAGGCGCATTCACGCAGATGAGCAGGGACGCAAGGCATCTTTATTTTGGTGTTTTTCAAATTCAGTAGAAAGGCCTCTCTAGTGTTCTAAGTTTTCATAACCATGACTTTAATTGCCTACTGTGTGTAAGTGGTTAGTGTCTTCACGACCGTTCCACAGGTGAATGTTCATTAATTATTTATGGTTCATTGAACAAGCACGGTAAACCGTGTTTAACCCTTTACAATGAAGATCTGTGAAGTTATTTGGATTTTTACAAATTATCTTTGAAAGGCAGGGTCCTGAAAAATGTATGTTTATTTTTTTGCTGAGTTTATGATATCAGAGAATGTGAACAACACGAAACAGTTTAACTTACAAAAATAGTTTTGTATCAAACCATCTGCTAACACAACTAGGAGTGAAATATTTTCCTCGTGGACCCAGACACACACTTCAGCGGCCCATATGTGGTTGTACACCAGAAGAAGAATAAACTAATTCTAAGCATGTTGAAAAAAGTCATCTGAGCCATAGCAGGTAACAGAAGCATCCAGGCATTTAATTGTAATACAGGGGATGGTATGTTCCTAAATTGTAGAACGCATAACTAACACCCATTTTAGCCTGACCATTCAAATAATTAAACAGAGGAAGTGGAGAGAGGCAGAAAGACATAGAAAGAGATAGCGGACAAGGGGTTTATGGGGGCTCATGCCAGAGCAGGACATTATGATAACAGGTCTGTGTTCCCAACATGTGCTATCCGACCTATGGGCTCATCAGCATAAATCCTGTCAGACGGGGCTGCAGGCAAGAGACTTAGGCTTTAGTCACATAGAGATGAGCAACAGATACACACAGCACAGAAGGGCCAGGGTAAACACTGCACACTGTTACAGTCAATGCTCTGGAGGAAAGAGAGAGAGAGAGACAGAGAGAGACAGAGACAGAGAGAGAGAGAGAGAGAGAGAGAGACAGAGAGAGAGAGAGAGAGAGACAGAGAGAGAGAGAGAGAGAGAGAGAGAGAGAGAGAGAGAGAGAGACAGAGACAGAGAGAGAGAGAGACAGAGAGAGAGAGAGAGAGAGACAGAGAGAGAGAGAGAGAGAGAGAGAGAGAGAGAGAGAGACAGAGAGAGAGACAGAGACAGAGAGAGAGAGAGAGAGAGAGAGACAGAGACAGAGACAGAGAGAGAGAGAGAGAGAGAGAGAGACAGAGAGAGAGAGAGAGAGAGAGAGAGAGAGAGAGAGAGAGAGAGAGAGAGAGAGAGAGAGAGAGAGAGAGAGACAGAGAGAGAAAATAGCGCTGGCTGTTAATATTCCCTCTTATCAGCTCAAACAGATTTATGTCCCGTTTCATGTGGCGCGATCAGAGCTCAGGCAGAACCACCACGGCTCCAGTGACTGCTGCCATACATACAGCTGATTAACCTGACCTAGTGAAGGACAGACACACAGAAAGGGAGAGGAGAGCGAGTAAGAAAACAATCAAGAGAGATGCAATAGAGAAAGAGAGCCATGAGAGGCATGGAGAAAGATGTATATTAATAGTAGAAAGAGAGAGAGAGAGAAATAGTAGAGAGAAAAGAGCTGGAGCGAGAGAGGTGAGTGGGTGAGTGAGAAAATAGTGGCGCGAGAGCCTGGGGATTTGAACAATAACTCCCTTCTAAAATTAGTCTCATTTTTCAGAAACTTTTCCATAATGGAGTAATCTGCAGAGCAGCAAAGGGGTTGCGGCTCTGACCGTCCCGAGGGAGGCCAGGTGAGAGATGGATCTGCTGCTCCAGATTATTCTAATCCAAACTAGTTAAACACTGGCTCAGAGACAGAATAGATAGATGAGGAGGCAACTTGTACAGTTGTACACATTTCTATCTAATTCGGTCTAGGTGGTAGGTACAGGGCTAAATGCCCATCTGTGATAGAATGTCTTGTGCTGACTCCTTGGAGTCCATGTAGACTGGAATGTCTAGATGGACACTTTCCTTTGGGATGATAAGCTGTCATGTAGGCTTACTGGTGGTTGCCCCTCAGGGATAAATAAAGATACGTGAATAGAATTGGATTCATGTCCATTCAAGGGGATTGACAAACACCTCACCTGTGAGAGAAGCAGTTCTTGGAGAGATTCAGGTAAGAGAGATCAGCACAACATCCCCTCAGCAGAGCGCCAAATAACTGTTATGGAGAGAAACCAACACATTAGTAATAATTATGTTTACACAACAACAAATACATACAAATATCAGTCAAGAAAATAAGCTTTGCAGTTTCATTGTCATTTTCCTAAGAGTCAAGATTATCTGTTAGCAAAAATGCAAATGTTCTGAAAAATCTATTAACAAAATAAAATGACAATTTCAAAAAGTCCACCAGACACTCGACAGGGGAGAAAACAAGATATGCAACCAATAACATCGTCACGATAACTCATCCGTAAAGAGAGTGTTCTCCTTTCATCCCAAAAAGACACCAGAGGAAGAGGAGTGAGTTGGGAACAAGCTTTATGTCTCAGAATACATTAATATTCTATACAAAATTCATGCTCAACATTAGAGGTATGTTCTTCCTGTTTCTAGGGCAGAATGTTCCTCTCAGTTATACAGATGAAATGTCATGCTCATACATTTGTAGTACAGAACTGATAAATAGCCCAATTAGCGCATCCACACCTCCACTTCAATTACTACAAAGTCCACTTCATTATGCGTGTTAGTGAGACTATCCTGATCATAGATCAGACAGTGTATGTTAATAAGCACCTTTAACTGTATGATCAAAGCGTGAAGCACTCAGAGTGGACACATTACTAACCGAGTCCACAGCGCAGTCGGTCCCAGAGAGGTCCAAATGAACCAGGCAATTCGTCTGGGCTAGGAAGAGGTACATGTTCTGGAGAGTGATAAACAGAGAGACAGTCAGTGTGTTTGTGTATGTTGCATGAGTGTACTGTACATGTAGAGTTTATGTGTGGTCTCACCGTGGCGTCCTCCCCAGACAGAATCCCAGGGTTCTTACTCAGGTCCAGGAGAAGCAGAGAGTTGGTGTAGTCATCACTGGAGCAGAGGGCCTGGGAGAGAGACACCACACCTGAGAGACAAATTCATTCATTAAGAAATAGTCTGTTGACATAGAGAAAATACAGAAACTGCAGCAGGGGAGGGAAAGAGTCACAGATTAGCACTATTAACCAGAGCCAACCACTAATCACATAAAACCCTCCATCTGAAACCAAATCAGCACTATTAACCAGACAACTATCAGAGCCATCCACTAATCACATAAAACCCTGCATCTGAAACCAAATCAGCACTATTAACCAGAGCCAACCACTAATCACATAAAACCCTCCATCTGAAACCAAAACACAAATATGTGTATATAATCAGCCCATTACATTAGAGCAGCAAATTAAAATCTATTTTTAAATCTCTTCATTGCAGAAAATACAGTTTATTCGTAAGAGAAACAAAATAGTAAGAGCAGATTTAGTAAGCAAGTGAACTCAATACATCCTAATTTGGCCAAAATGAGGGCAAGACTTTGTACTTTCATGTTGGCTTTGAAGCCTGGAACGAAAGTCTACAGTTAGAGCAATGAAGCAAAGAGTGTTAGTAACTTATCCCTGTGTTCTACCAAACTGTTAGTAACTTATCCCTGTGTTCTACCAAACTGTTAGTAACAGCCCTGTGCTCTACCAAACTGTTAGTAACTTATCCCTGTGCTCTACCAAACTGTTAGTAACTTGCCCTGTGCTCTACCAAACTGTTAGTAACTTAGCCCTGTGCTCTACCAAACTGTTAGTAACTTAGCCCTGTGCTCTACCAAACTGTTAGTAACCAAACTGTTAGTAACTAGCCCCTGTGCTCTACCAAACTGTTAGTAACTGTTAGTAACTTGCCCTGTGCTCTACCAAACTGTTAGTAACTTGCCCTGTGCTCTACCAAACTGTTAGTAACTTGCCCTGTGCTCTACCAAACTGTTAGTAACTTGCCCTGTGCTCTACCAAACTGTTAGTAACATGCCCTGTGCTCTACCAAACTGTTAGTAACTTGCCCTGTGCTCTACCAAACTGTTAGTAACTTGGCCCTGTGCTCTACCAAACTGTTAGTAACTTGGCCCTGTGCTCTACCAAACTGTTAGTAATGAACCACATACAGTGGCAGAACTAACTCTGCTCTACCAAACTACTGCCACCATATAGTAGATTATTTTAATCCCTAATTCGCCTAGATTAAATAGGAAATTAGCAGACAGCAGACAGGCATGTTGCATTGTGCTGTACTCAGGAGGCAATCCTTCTCCTGTAAATCTATCTTGTTTCAACGTTTATGTCACGTGCACAGTCTAAAATAGTACAGTGAAATGTTTTCTTGCAAACTCTTTCCCAACAATGCAGTATTCACTATCAAGGTGAGTAAATATATAAAGTCAGCAAAATGTCCCTTTTTCAGGACCCTGTCTTTCATAGATACATTATTTGGATTAACAGATCTTCATTGTAAAGGGTTTAAACACTGTTTTCCGTGCTTGTTCAATGAACCATAAACAATTAATAAACATGCACCTATGGAACGGTCGTTAAGACACTAACCACTTACACACAGTTGGCAATTAAAGTCATGGTTATGAAAACTTAGAACACTAAAGAGGCCTTTCTACTGACTCTGAAAAACACCAAAAGACAGATGCCCATGGTCCCTGCTCATCTGCGTGAACGTGCCTTAGGCATGCTGCAAGGAGGCATGAGGACTGCAGATGTGGCCAGGGCAATAAATTGCAATGTCCGTACGCATAAGACAGCTCTACAGGGAGACAGGACGGACAGATGATCGTCCTCGCAGTGGTAGACCACGTGTAACACCACCTGCACAGGATCAGTACATCCAGACATCACACCTGCGGTACAGATACAGGATGGCAACAACAATTTCCAGAGTTACACCAGGAACGCACAATCCCTCCATCAGACTGTCCGCAATAGGCTGAGAGAGGTTGGACTAAGGGCTTGTAGGCCTGTTGTAAGGCAGGACCTCACCAGACATTACTGGCAACAACATGGCCAATGGGCACAAACCCACCGTCGATGGACCAGACAGGACTGGCAAAAAGTGCTCTTCACTAACGAGTCGCGGTTTTGTCTCACCTGGGGTGATGTTCGGATTCGCGTTTATCGTCGAAGGAATGAGAGTTACACCGAGGCCTGTACTCTGGAGCGGGATCGATTTGGAGGTGGAGGGTCCGTCATGGTCTGGGGCGGTGTGTCACAGCATCATCGGACTGAGCTTGTTGTCATTGCAGGCAATCTCAACGCCGTGCGTTTCAGGGAAAACATCCTCCTCCCTCATGTGGTACGCTTCCAGCAGGCTCATCCTGACATGACCCTCCAGCATGACAATGCCACCAGCCATACTGCTCGTTCTGTTCGTGATTTCCTGCAAGACAGGAATGTCAGTGTTCTGCCATGGCCAGCAAAGAGCCAGGATCTCAATCCCATTGAGCACGTCTGGGACCTGTTGGATCGGAGGGTGAGGGCTAGGGCCATTCCCCCAGAAATGCCCGTCAACTTGCAGGTGCCTTGGTGGAAGAGTGGGGTAATATTTCACAGCAAGAATTGGCAAATTTGGTGAAGTCATTGAGGAGGAGATGCGCTGCACTACCTAATGCAGCTGGTGGCCACATCAGATACTGGCTTGTTCAGGGACACATTATTCAATTTATGTTAGTCACATGTCTGTGGAACATGTTCAGTTTATGCCTCAGTTGTTGAATCTTGTTATGTTCATACAAATATTTACACATGTTAAGTTTGCTGAAAAAAAATGCAGTTGACAGTGAGAGGTTTCTTTTTTTGCTGAGTATATATATATATATATATATATATATAACTAGATTTGAATCATAAATGTGACAAACATAAGAGAACATAAACCTTAGGACCCTGAATGGCTCAAGAGTCCCATGAGTAGGGCCCAGTGTCTTTTTTTCCTCCTGAAAACTCCAGGCCCTATATGAGGTCATTAGGTTCCGAGAGCAGTGGAGCGGTGACCACCACACGGGGGCACTGTGGCCCAGGGGACAGAGGGAGGACAGAGGGATGAACACACCCTTAGAGGAGAGGGACGTCTTGGAGAGGTTGAGCAGACGAAGGCCTTTGTTGAGGCGACACACCAGTTGGATGAGGTTTGACACTCCTGGAGAGAAACACATATGGGAGTAAGTTGTCAGAGTGAAAGAAACACGCACACACACACACACACACACACACACACACACACACACACACACACACACAACACACACACAAAAACACAACATTGACAACACCACACACTACCGGTCAAAAGTTTTATAACACCATTCAAGGGTTTTTCTTTATTTTTACAAATTTCTACATTGTAGAATAATAGTGAAGACATCAAAAATATGAAATAACACATATGGAATCATGTAGTAACCAAACAAGTGTAACACAAATTGAAATATATTTTACATTTGAGATTCTTCAAAGTAGTGACCCTTTGCCTTGATGACAGCTTTGCCCACTCTTGGTATTCCCTCAAACAGCTTCATGAGGTAGTCACCTGGAATGCATTTCAATTAACAGGTGTGCTTTCTTAAAAGTTAATTTGTGGAATTTCTGTCCTTCTTAATGCATTTGAGCCAATCAGTTGTTTTGTGACAAGGTAGGGGAGTATACAGAAGATAGCCCTATTTGGTAAAATACCAAGTCCATATTATGACAAGAACAGCTCAAATAAGCAAAGAGAAATGACAGTTCATCATTACTTTAAGTCATGAAGTTCAGTCAGTCCGGAAAATGTCAAGAACTTTGAAAGTTTCTTCAAGTGCAGTCTCAAAAACCATCAGGCGCAATGATGAAACTGGCTCTCATGAGGACCACCACAGAAATGGAAGATGCAGAGTTGCCTCTGCTGCAGAAGATACGTTCATTAGAGTTAACTGCACCTCAGATTGCAGCCCAAATAAATGCTTCACTGTCACATTCTGACCTTTATTTCCTTTGTTTTGTCGTTATTTAGTATGGTCAGGGCGTGAGATGGGGTGGGCAGTCAATGTTTGTTTTTCTATAATTTTGGGATTTCTATGTTTCGGCCTAGTATGATTCTCAATCAGAGGCAGGTGTCATTAGTTGTCTCTGATTGAGAATCCTACTTAGGTAGCCTGGGTTTCACTGTTTGTTTGTGGGTGGTTGTTTCCCGTCTTTGTGTTTTCTGCACCAGATAGGACTGTTTCGGTTTTGCCACGTTGGTTATTTTGTATTTATTATTAAATAAGATGGACACTCACCACGCTGCACTTTGGTCCTCTCCTTCCCAGGAAGAAAGCCGTTACATTCACAGAGTTCAAGTAACAGACACATCTCAATATCAACTGTTCAGAGGAGAGGCCTTCATGGTCGAGTTGCTGCAAAGAAACCACTACTAAAGGACACCAATATTAAGAAGAGACTTATTAGGGCCAAGAAACACGAGCAATGGAGATTAGACCGGTGGAAATGTGTCCTTTGGTCTGGAGTCCAAATTGGAGATTCTTGGTTCCAACCCCCGTGTCTCTGTGAGACGCGGTGCGGGTGAACGGATGATCTCTGCATCTGTATTTCCCACCGGAAAGCATGGAGGAGGAGGTGTTATGGTGTGGGGATGTCTTGCTGGTGACACTGTCTGTGATTTGTTTAGAATTTAAGGCACACTTAACCAGCATGGCTACCACAGCATTCTGCAGCAATACGACATCCCCTCTGGGTTGGGCTTAGTGGGACTATCATTTGTTTTTGAACCGGACAATGAACCACACACCTCCAGACTGTGTAAGGGCTATTTTACCAAAAAGGAGAGTGATGGAGTGCTGCATCAGATGACCTGGTCGCCACAATCCCGCAACCACAACCGAATTGAGATGATTTGGGATGAGTCAGACCTCAGAGTCCGACTTTTGCTACATATATGTCGCCAAACCCACTGGCTCCAGGTCATCTATAAGTCTTTGCAAGGTAAAGCTCCAACTTATCTCAGCTCACTGGTCACCATAGCAACACCCACCAGTAGCACGCGCTCCAGCAGGTATATTTCACTGGTCATCCCCAAAGTCAACACCTCTTTTGGCCACCTTTCCTTCCAGTTCTCTGCTGCCAATGACTGAAACAAATTGCAAAAATCACTTAAGTTGGAGACTTATATCTCCCTCACTAACTTTAAGCGTCAGCAGTCAGAGCAGCTTACCGATTGCTGCAGCTGTACACAGCCCATCTGTAAATAGCCCATCCAACCAACTACCTATCTCATCCCCGTTTTTGTTTTTCTGCTCTTTTGCACACCAGTATTTCTACTTGCACATCCGCATCTGCACATCTCCAGTGTAAATTGCTAAACTGTAATTACTTTGCCACTATTGGCCTATTTATTGCCTATCCTTACTTCATTTGCACATACTGTACAGATTTTTCTATTGTGTTATTGACTGTACGTTTGTTTATCCCATGTGTTGTTGTTTTTGGTCGCACCGCTTTGTTTTATCTTGGCCAGGTCGCAGTTGTAAATGAGAACTTGTTCTCAACTGGCCTACCTGGTTAAATAAAGGTGAAATAAAAAATAAAATAAATAAAAGAGTCAAGGAAAAGCAGCCAAGAAGTGCTCAGCATATGTGGGAACTCCTTCAAGACTGTTGGAAAAGCATTCCAGGTGAAGCTGGTTGAGAGAATGCCAAGAGTGTGCAAAGCTGTCATCAAGGCAAAGGGTAGCTACTTTGAAGAATCTTGTATAACACTTTTTTGGTTATTACATGATTCCTTTGTGTTATTTCATAGTTTTAAAGTCTTCACTATTATTCTACAATGTAGAAAATAGTAAAAATAAAATCAAAACCCTTGAATGAGTAGGTGTTCTAAAACTTTGATTGGTAGTGTGTACATGGTCAGCAAAATCAACACATACACATATGTGCATAATCTACGCACACAAAAAGCTAATCTAGTACATGGCGTCTACAGGCACACAGACACACAGTGATGTGAGTGGGAGTGACAGGTGTCAGAACGGCACATTCTGATGTACTAATGAGAGTTCTTGGCACGCAGACAACTCTGACTCACAATGGAGGACACACACACACACACACACACACACACACACACACACACACACACACACACACACACACACACACACACAATCTGCAGAGTAAACAGCAAACACTGAGAAAGATGCACCCAGACTGGCATTCACACACATTACTGATGCTGAAAAAGAGTGAATGAGTAACAGAGTGTGTCTGAGGCTCCTGTACCTTGGTTGTCCAGGGGGTTGTGGGCCAGGTTGAGTGAGTGGATCACAGAGGCAGGGTTTTCGGACAGAGCTGTCGCCATTTTCTGAGGGAAATCTCTAAAATAGTCAATATAGAAAGAAGATGGATTAAATATTGTTTTGATGCTTGCTGTAATACATTATACATCAAAGTATGTCTGAGTCATGGTAGAGAAACATCTAAAGTCAGGAGTGAAGTCAGAATGGCAAGACAAGAATAAGACAGATAAAAGAGGAGATGAAAGAGAGAAATGACATTTCAGGAGGATGGGAGGAGTCTCACGATTTGAGGCCAGCGTTCTCCAGAGTAAGTTCTTCCAGACTGCTGGACTTACTGACGGTGTGAAGGACCTGCTCCACCACCTCTGACCCCTGGGGTGACACAGAGAGAGACTGTTACATGAACAGGCCCAGCTCCTGTTCTAACCAACTAGGAAATAATGAAAACCTGGTAGCCTTGTCTAAACACAGACTGCATATCACATGCAATCAGTAATGTAGAGTGGATAGTTACAATGCGCATGTCTTTGCAGTAGAGTTTGGTGAACCAAGTGTTGTACGCCATGGAAGCAACCATCACTGCCAGGTCCCTGAAATAGACACACACACAATTTCAGCCTTAGATGTAAAAAAAATGAAATAATACATTCCTACAGCTAAACAAAAAAATATCCAGCAAAACAATTCATCAGAGAGAGCCCTAGGGATGGATTGAGAAATGATGTATGATTCTGCAGCACACTCTCCCTGTTGGGGTGGTGGGAAAGAGCGAGATAGAGCTAAACTGATAGCGAAGGAAGGAGAGAGGGCAGAGAGGAGGATCGATGGGTTGACTGAGGGAGGCCAGGTCAGTGGATTACTCAGTGTGAGGTTCCACAGAGCCATGTTTTGATCCTAGCCAACGGCCTAAAACCGTTTAATCCTGCCCAACACACCATGTGTCCAGTAGGAAGGAGAGACAGAGGGATGCAGGAAGATAGACAGACAGAGGGCGGGCGAGAGACAGTCGGACGGAGGGCGGGCGAGAGACAGTCGGACGGAGGGCGGGCGAGAGACAGTCGGACGGAGGGCGGGCGAGAGACAGTCGGACGGAGGGCGGGCGAGAGACAGTCGGACGGAGGGCGGGCGAGAGACAGTCGGACGGAGGGAGGGCGAGAGACAGTCGGACGGAGGGAGGGCGAGAGACAGTCGGACGGAGGGCGAGAGACAGTCGGACGGAGGGCGAGAGACAGGGTACAGGAGTGCGAGAGACAGGGTACAGGAGTGCGAGAGAGAGGGATGAGTGCGAGAGACAGAGGGCGAGAGACAGGGGGACGGAGGGCGAGAGACAGGGGGACGGAGGGCGAGAGACAGGGGGACGGAGGGCGAGAGACAGGGGGACGGAGGGCGAGAGACAGGGGGACGGAGGGCGAGAGACAGGGGGACGGAGGGCGAGAGACAGGGGGACGGAGGGCGAGAGGCTGAGAGTGAGAGAGAAAGTGGCAGAGAGAGGAAGCAGCAAACAGAGACCAACAGAGAGAAAGTACAACAGATTAAGAGAGATAGAGCTCTTAAAGGGGAATGCACTCAATTACATTAGGGCCCAGTCCAGTGTATGGCTGAGGGCTGTGTTCTCATTTCACATGCCATCATGGAGAGGACTTCCCTCTGGCTGGCCAAATGATGTGTGTGGTATGCGTGTGTGTACACTCCACAACCTCTCCCAGTGCTCCCACCAGCCAGCAGCAGCACCATCTTACCCTTGGTTACTGGAACGATTTCCCTGAATCAACAATTACATTAAAAGGATGAGCTTCTCTTCTAGTCCATGTCTATGAGCTCTATCTATCCCCTTGGGGTTGGTAGGGCACGAGAGCATGACAGACGACTGCCAGCTATAATCCAGAGACACACACACACAGGAACCAGGTTTAGCTCGCTGTGGGGGAGAATTTTGAACCCCCTGGGTTATTCCTGCAGTGCCAGACAGGCAGCAGAGAGAGAAAGGTGTACACAGGAAGAATTAAATGAAATACAGTAGAAGAGTACAGCAGTCAGCAGACAAAGCATGGTGTCGGAGGTTGTAACTGTAGAAGGCAGAAATCAGAAGACATTGGGGGAATGTGAAATGACAGCCCAGAGTGATGCACCACAAATGCCTCCTGGTAGGGAGACAGGGAAGTCAGACAGTCAGAGGGTCAGCCTACAGGACATGCTGGAACTAGAGCACCTGACAGTCACTTCATAGGACTAAAGTCAAGTCTCAAATCACCTGCACATTATTCTCATGTCATATTCACATCTCAGAAAAGGTGGTGTATTTCTTATGCTGCCAAAGCAGCAGCTGCTCTTCGTGGGGTCCAGCAAAATGAAGGCAGTTTAAACAATTTTAAAGACATTACAATACATTCACAGATTTCACAACACACTGTGTGCCCTCAGGCCCCTACTCCACCACTACCACATATCTACAGTAATAAATCCATGTGTATGTATAGTGCGTACGTTATTGTGTGTGTGTGTGTGTGTGTGTGTTGCTTCACAGTCCCTGCTGTTCCATAAGTTTAAAAAAAAAGTTTTTTAAATGTAATTTTATTGCTTACGTCAGTTACCTGATGTTAGAACAGACCAGGTAGTGTACCTGCTGTCCAGGGTTACAGAACCTTACAGGTGGTGTACCTACTGTCCAGGGTTACAGAACCTTACAGGTGGTGTACCTGCTGTCCAGGGTTACAGAACCTTACAGGTGGTGTACCTGTGGTTCAGGGTTACAGAACCTTACAGGTGGTGTACCTGCTGTCCAGGGTTACAGAACCTTACAGGTGGTGTACCTGTGGTTCAGGGTTACAGAACCTTACAGGTGGTGAACCTGCTGTCCAGGGTTAGGGTTATAGAACAGGTGGTGTACCTGTGGTTCAGGGTTACAGAACCTTACAGGTGGTGTACCTGTGGTTCAGGGTTACAGAACCTTACAGGTGGTGAACCTGCTGTCCAGGGTTAGGGTTATAGAACAGGTGGTGTACCTGTGGTTCAGGGTTACAGAACCTTACAGGTGGTGTACCTGTGGTTCAGGGTTACAGAACCTTACAGGTGGTGAACCTGCTGTCCAGGGTTAGGGTTATAGAACAGGTGGTGTAGCTGCTGTCCAGGGTTATAGAACCTTACAGGTGGTGAACCTGCTGTCCAGGGTTAGGGTTATAGAACAGGTGGTGTAGCTGCTGTCCAGGGTTACAGAACATTACAGGTGGTGTACCTGCGTCCAGGGTTAGGGTTACAGAACAGGTGGTGTACCTACTATCCCAGGTTACAGAACAGGTGGTGTACCTGCTGTCCAGGGTTACAGAATAGAACAAGTGGTGTACCTGCTGTCCAGGTGGCTGAAGTCCAACAGGTTGAACTCCCTGTTGTCTTGAGAGTGATAGATGGTGTCCACATCCTGAGCGAGAGAGAGAGAAGCAGGTTACAAATGCTGTATGATGATGCTAGCGACACCATAATACAACTCCATTAACTTCTTGGTGACAGGGGGCAGTATTTTCACGTCCGGATGAAACGCATGCCCAAATTCAACTGCCTGCTACTCATCCCCAGAAGATAAGATATGCATATCATTAGTAGATCTGCATAGAAAACACTCTGAAGTTTCTAAAACTGTTTGAATCATGTCTGTGAGTATAACAGAACTTATGTAGCCGGAGAAACCCTGAGGAAAAAAAACTATTTTCAATGGGATTTCATTGGGAATCTAGATTTCTCAGGGACCTTCTTGCAGTTCCTACTGCTTCCACTGGATGTCACCAGTCTTTAGAAATTGGTTGAGGTTTTTCCTTTGTGTAATGAAGAAGTAGCCCTGTTCAAAACGAGGGTCACTTCAAGTGTACTGTTTGTTAGAGGCGCGTGACCAGAAAGGTAGCTCAGTTTGTTTTCTTCCTGTATTGAACACAGACCATCCTGTCTTCAATTTTATCAATTATTTACTTTAAAAAATACCTAAAGTTGTATTACAAAAGTAGTTTGTAATGTTTTGGCAAAGATTACAGGTAACATTTGAGATATTTTGTAGTCATGTTGCGCAAGTTGGAACCAGTGTTTTTCTGGATCAAACGCTCCAAATAAATGGACATTTTGGATATATATCGATGGAATTAATCGAACAAAAGGACCATTTGTGATGTTTATGGGACATATTGGAGTGCCAACAAAAGAAGCTCGTCAAAGGTAAGGCATGATTTATATTTTTATTTCTGTGTTTTGTGTCTCGCCGGCAGGGTTGACATATGTTTTCTCTCTTTTGTTGACGGAGGTGCTATCCTCAGATAATAGAATCGTTTGCTTTCGCCGAAAAGCCTTTTTGAAATCTGACATGTTGGCTGGATTCACAACACGTGTAGCTTTAATTTGGTATCTTACATGTGTGATTTCATGAAAGTTTGATTTTTATAGTTATTTATTTTAATTTGGCGCTCTGCATTTTCTCTGGCTTTTGGCCAGGTGGGACGCTAGCCCACATACCCCAGAGAGGTTCATTGGGTACTATATCTGGTGGATGTATTGTGGATGTGGTACAGAGTGGTATTCTATTTTTCTTTTTTTCCTTCAAAATGTTCCTCCTTTTTTTCCCCCAATTTCATGATTACGGTCTTGTCTCATCGCTGCAAGCCGCGCTTCTTAACACCTGCTCGCTTACTGTAACCCGGAAGCCAGATGCACCAATGTGTCAGATGAATCGCTGTTCAACTGATGACGGAAGTCAGCCTGCAGGCGCACGGCCCACCACAAGGAGTTGCTAGAGCGCAATGAACCTAGCAAAGCCCCCCCGGCCAAACCCTCCCCAAACCCGGACGATAATGGGACAATTGTGCGCCGCCATATGAGACTCAGTCACTTCCGGTTGTGACACAGCCTGGGATCGAACCCAAGGCTATAGTGACGCCGCAACACTGCAATGCCTTAGAACACTGCGCCACTTGGGAGGCCCACAGAGTGGTATTCTTACCCACTGCACTTCCTCCTTACAGCCGATGCCATTATAGTCACACAGAGCTGCGTAGGTCTCAGAGAAACCGCCTGGGAGAGAAAGTAAGGAGAGGAAAAGGAGAAGGGGCAAGAGATGAAAGAGAAACAGAGCAAGAGGGGGGGGGGTAAATATTGAGGTGAGATTAAAGACAACTTCATGAAAGAACTTCAGTTAAATTAGATTCAAATCATAACTGATCAGATACAGTCATAGATTCATTAATTCATGAATGAATACAATTATGCTCCAGGTGAATTTAAAATGTGTCACTGACTGAACAGATTGTGTGAGTGAGTCAGTGACTGACTGACTGACTGACTGACTGACTAGCAGAGTGATGACTCTGACCGATTGACTGAGTAGGCGGCTCACCACAGGTTTTCTGAGTCTCTACAGATGATTCAGAGTTTGGTGAAAACTTTTGGACTCCATCAGAGACGTCACCCTCTGTTCGACAGATGGCCGGACTGAAAGAGAGAGAGAGTTGAGGGAGAGAAGAAAAAGAAAGATTAACTCAGTCAGTGAAAATATGAATATAGTACTTATTACGCATGTTTGTGACGTGACTGTACTACTATATTAAATGCACAGTGTCCTTCACCAAGTTGTATAGTAGAACCAACCCTATTGTCTGGTGTTATCTCTGACCCTAATCATCCTTAGTTCAATACCCCTAACCAACCTTTAATCCAGTACTTTAACTTACTCCTTTAACTACAGTTTCTCTGGATCCTGTTAAATGATCTGATCTGCTGGAAAACAGTCATTTTGGAAGATGATATACTGTGCTGTGGATGAGCCTCTCAGAGGTCAATACCCAGAACACAGCCAATCCCTTTTTGTGACCAACTTTGTATCAAAAAAAAAATGTTTTTGAGGGGTTCAGAACACACACAGGCAATAGTATTCAAAAAGTACATACATAAAGAAACTAAAAACAGTAGGAAAATAAAATAAGCATTATTTGTCCTAACTGTCCCATCTCCCCTCCACCAATCTCAGCAGGTGCAACCCATTCCTATTCCTCCCGCTCTCCACACCTCGGGCTCATGTTATGGAAATATTGATGTATAAAACATCATGGGTAACTCATCTTATGTTTATATAATTGTTTGTGGGACCACGGCACACATGAATAGAATCAGCCTGCATAGAGTACATCGATATTCTATACTGATATTCAAAATACAATTTATAAATTCCATCACACAAGCTATAGAGAGCTCTATTGAAAGAATGTCAAAGAGGCTTCGTAGCCATTGAGTTATGCTGAACTTATGTGGAGGCTTCCATCTGGTCACTAATACTATTTTTGTCGCAGTCAGTCCAGACAACCATACTTGTTTCTGGGGTACTGTGAGAGTCAGTGAAGAGTCATCATTCAACAATAATATAATGTAGAGATGGAGAATGGCAGCACCAACTATGCTCGACACAGACCTGGCAACCTGTGACCAGAAGGTCTTCACACTGGGGCAGTCCCACATCATGTGACCAGGAGGTCTTCACACTGGGGCAGTCCCACATCATGTGACCAGGACGTTCACACACAGGAGGAGGCCCACATCATGTGACCAGGAGGTCTTCACACCGGGGCAGTCCCACATCATGTGACCAGGAGGTCTTCACACTGGGGCAGTCCCACATCATGTGACCAGGAGGTCTTCACACTGGGGCAGTCCCACATCATGTGACCAGGAGGTCTTCACACTGGGGCAGTCCCACATCATGTGACCAGGAGGTCTTCACACTGGGGCAGTCCCACATCATGTGACCAGGAGGTCTTCACACTGGGGCAGTCCCACATCATGTGACCAGGAGGTCTTCACACTGGGGCAGTCCCACATCATGTGACCAGGACGTTCACACACAGGAGGAGGCCCACATCATGTGACCAGGAGGTCTTCACACCCCACATCATGTGGGCAGTCCCACATCATGTGACCAGGAGGTCTTCACACTGGGGCAGTCCCACATCATGTGACCAGGAGGTCATCACACTGGGGCAGTCCCACATCATGTGACCAGGAGGTCTTCACACTGGGGCAGTCCCACATCATGTGACCAGGAGGTCTTCAGGTCTTCACACTGTGGCAGTCCCACATCATGTGACCAGGACGTTCACACACAGGAGGAGGCCCACATCATGTGACCAGGAGGTCTTCACACCGGGGCAGTCCCACATCATGTGACCAGGAGGTCTTCACACTGGGGCAGTCCCACATCATGTGACCAGGAGGTCTTCACACTGGGGTAGTCCCACATCATGTGACCAGGAGGTCTTCACACTGGGGCAGTCCCACATCATGTGACCAGGAGGTCTTCACACTGGGGCAGTCCCACATCATGTGACCAGGAGGTCTTCACACTGGGGCAGTCCCACATCATGTAACCAGGAGGTCTTCACACTGGGGCAGTCAGACATCATGTAACCAGGAGGTCTTCACACCGGGGCAGTCCCACATCGTGTGACCAGAAGGTCTTCACACCGGGGCAGTCCCACATCATGTGACCAGAAGGTCTTCACACCGGGGCAGTCCCACATCGTGTGACCAGAAGGTCTTCACACCGGGGCAGTCCCACATCATGTGACCAGAAGGTCTTCACACCGGGGCAGTCCCACATCATGTGACCAGAAGGTCTTCACACCGGGGCAGTCCCACATCATGTGACCAGAAGGTCTTCACACCGGGGCAGTCCCACATCATGTGACCAGAAGGTCTTCACACCGGGGCAGTCCCACATCATGTGACCAGAAGGTCTTCACACCGGGGCAGTCCCACATCATGTGACCAGAAGGTCTTAACACCGGGGCAGTCCCACATCATGTGACCAGAAGGTCTTAACACCGGGGCAGTCCCACATCATGTGACCAGAAGGTCTTCACACCGGGGCAGTCCCACATCATGTCCCACATCACGTTTGCGGAGTCAAATAAAATCGGTGAATTCATTTATAGTGTATAGGTTGATTATTAACATTTCGGAGAACACTGAGACATAGTTCCAGACTCTTTTCCAATCTGTATTTTGTTTGTAGTCTTTAACATCTGTATTCCATACCGTAACTATTCACATTGGGTTACAGAGGTCACTCTTCTTACAGACAACATAGCAAGGTCGGTAGTACGAGGGGACATTAAGTCATAAGTAGGACCCTGTTGGGAACTAACTTCTAAACTTGAAATATGAAATATCCTTATTCATATTAGAATTGAGGGTATGGAAATCTACCGAGTGCAGAAAGTACATTCTATCAGAACATGTTATTGTTAAATCTCAGATATCCTATGGAGAGGAGAAGAGCCGCAGTCTGGTTTCAGTCAACAGGTAAGGTAGGACAGCCGTGAGTTGGGGAGGGGTGAAGAATTTGGGTCGAGGTCAGGTCAGATGAAGTGAGAAAGAACAGGCATCACTAAAGTCCTGTCTAGCAACATATGTATTGGCTGTCCAGATGTGCATAGGAGGAAGGTATAAATAGATGTGTTTGTGTAAATATGTTTTTGTCTTATATGCAGCTGTGTGACCCAGTTGGTGAATAAACTTAGTTTGAGCTTTGAGTCGTCTGTAAGTTTACTCTGTTCATTTAGAATCTAACAACCCAGAGTTTCTTCTTTTCAGGTCACATGGTCCAGAAAAACTCTCGGCCCTTGCTATGAGTAATAAAATAAAACAAGGTAGACTTACGCATACATAGAGTTGTTGAATATTCTTGAGAGGGCATAGTTGACATGGTTCATCATATGATCAAGGTGGTCTTGTGACTGCAGTCTCAAGGAGTGGGTCGACTTGTCTGTGTCTATTACAACCTGAAAGGGGGAGTTGACATCATTGAGATGAGACTTCAGTAACCAAACACTTAACCAGAGTAAAGGAAATTATCATTTCAGAAGACAAAAATCAGCATAGCTGAAACAAATTTATCCTGATTAACAAACAATCTTGGGAATATAGTTGTGACTGAAACCTTTGAAGAGTTTTGATAAACAAATACAGTATTTATGGAAAAAGTGAAATGAGGCAGATGGTTGGTTTAGGGAATACAATAGTTTCTCACCTGATGATCTGGATAAGTGTTCATTGCCCGAATCTCCAGGAAGTTGAAAGTAACCTCCATCTGAAATGCGATTGATAGTTGTTATAGTGGTCAATATGACCAAATTCCCTTTACTGACATATTATTTTGATAATCTTCCTCACAAGCATCACCATCCTCACAAGCATCACCATCCTCACAAGCATCACCATCCTCACAAGCATCACCATCCTCACAAGCTTCACCATCCTCACAAGCTTCACCATCCTCACAAGCTTCACCATCCTCACAAGCTTCACCATCCTCACAAGCTTCACCATCCTCACAAGCATCACCATCCTCACAAGCATCACCATCCTCACAAGCATCACCATCCTCACAAGCATCACCATCCTCACAAGCATCACCATCCTCACAAGCATCACCATCCTCACAAGCATCACCATCCTCACAAGCTTCACCATCCTCACAAGCATCATCATACTCATTATACATTAAAAAACACTATTAGTCTATTAAAAGTCAAATGGTGAAATACCTTGGAGGGGACTTTGACAGCAAATAGAAAGAGTCGCCATGTTGCCAGAACCTGAAAAGAAAACAAGATGTATTTAGCTGTCAGCCGGAAAGAAATACAAATAAAACATCGCAACAAATAAAGCATTAACACCAATAAAGAGGATCTGATCACTCAAACATCACACTACTCTGTCATGTCTAGACATTACTTCCTAGGGTTATTTTTAAAAACATTGATGGTGACATTTCATTACTTAACATAGTTATTTTCAAATAGATTTTAGTGTCAATGTGTCATAGCTTGAATTGATTTAGGAGTAGGGAGTTGAGGAGACAGGGGGAAACAGGAGAAAAGGACGAAGAGTCCATTTCATCCAGAGCAGGGGATTATCAAATCAAATCATCACTTAGTGGTTGGTGGGAGTGAAAGTGTGCATATATTCAACGTTCCGTCTGCAGAAGTAATTTATCATTCATAATTCAAACTACAAATTAGCATACTCCATCCACGCCTTTATTACACACACCCTGCCTCACTCCCTACATCCCTAAGTCTATACTTCTTTGCCCTCTCCTTCCTAAGTTTAAACCCAATTCCAGTTGGTTCTCCTTTCTTTAACACCTCTCCTCTCTTGCCCCCTGCCATCACTCCATTTACCTCTCCATCACCATGGAAATATGTTCAGTATTCCATCGGCCTATCTTCTTAATCTTCCCATCTCACCAGTCACCTTTCTGTGTATTGTGCCCTCCCTCCCTGGCCCCGCTGACCCCCGCTCACTCCCCTTTCTTATTCGCTAGGAGATTTCAATTCTTTTTCTGCTCTGTTGCTTTCAATTCCTCAAGGCCTCTCTGTGCTGAATTGTTAATGGAACCCCACCGGGGAGAGAAAGGGAGACGAGGAGAGAAAGGGAGAGGGAGGGCGAAAGAGAGAGGAGGAGAGAAAGGGAGGGAGGGCGAAAGAGAGAGGAGGAGAGAAAGGGAGAGGGAGGGCGAAAGAGAGAGGAGGAGAGAAAGGGAGATGGAGGGCGAAAGAGAGAGGAGGAGAGAAAGGGAGAGGAGGAGAGAAAGGGAGAGGGAGGGCGAAAGAGAGAGGAGGAGAGAAAGGGAGAGGGAGGGCGAAAGAGAGGGGAGGAGAGAAAGGGAGAGGGAGGGCGAAAGAGAGGAGGAGGAGAGAAAGGGAGAGGGAGGGCGAAAGAGAGAGGAGGAGAGAAAGGGAGAGGGAGGGCGAAAGAGAGAGGAGGAGAGAAAGGGAGAGGGAGGGCGAAAGAGAGAGGAGGAGAGAAAGGGAGATGGAGGGCGAAAGAGAGAGGAGGAGAGAAAGGGAGAGGGAGGGCGAAAGAGAGAGGAGGAGAGAAAGGGAGAGGAGGAGAGAAAGGGAGAGGAGGAGAGAAAGGGAGAGGAGGAGAGAAAGGGAGAGGGAGGGCGAAAGAGAGGAGGAGAGAAAGAGAGAGGGAGGGCGAAAGAGAGAGGGAGGGCGAAAGAGAAAGGGGAGAGGGTGGGCGAAAGAGAGAGGAGGAGAGAAAGGGAGAGGGTGAAAGAGAGGAGGAGAGAAAGGGAAAGGGTGAAAGAGAGAGAAGGAGAGAAAGGGAGAGGAGGAGAGAAAGGGAGAGGGAGGGTGAAAGAGAGAGGAGGAGAGAAAGGGAGAGGAGGAGAGAAAGGGAGAGGAGGAGAGAAAGGGAGAGGAGGAGAGAAAGGGAGAGGAGGAGAGAAAGGGAGAGGAGGAGAGAAAGGGAGACGGAGGGCGAAAGAGAGAGAGAGATGGCGGCACCAGATTTCCCATGAATAAAGTCCTCAGATTGAGCATCTCTTCACCCTATTCTTAGCTAAGTTAGCACGTTGGCAGTGGATCAAGTTGTATCTGATGAGACGGCCAGGCAGCCAGGAAGCAGACCCAGAGGTCTGTCAGAGGAGAGACAGGCAGCCTCACCAAACCGCTTTGAAACAAGGCCTTCTGAGAGCCCTTATTACAGAGATTGTTACTCATGTCAGAATGCTCTGACAAGTGTGGAAAACCCGGTTATATAAACCTGATCAGAGAACAGCGGAGGAGGAGAGAACACTGTGATGATGACTGAACCGCTCAGCGGGAGAGGGACCGGGGGAGAAAAAGAGACAGAGATGCAGATCTCTCATCAAAGCCTTTGTCAGACACAAAAGATCAGCGCATAAACATGGGCATCAATAATGTAGGCCTTATGGTGGGCTTTGATTTGATTGACTGGGAGGTTGAACACAGCCCGCCATGGATTTCGCCTGCTCACATATCATTCAACATCTATTGAGATATCATTATTAAAACAAATCAATGGATTGGTTTTGGTGTTTGTTTAGAAAATATATGTCAATCAAGATCAGGGTAAACATTTTGGGTATAAAAATCAATGTTCCCTCTAAGCTGTGGACGTGTGAGGATGTGCACTTCCTTCAATACTGCAGCGCAGAAGACATGCCATTCCAGAGACTGGAGAACTTCACTGAGTTCCACCCAGTCGTTTGCACTATATAGATTGCTTTTTCAAGTGAATGTGCTTTTCAGTGCAGATCAGAGCGCGGATTAGAGCGTGTGCACATTTGTTGATATTCTTTGTGAGCTATTAGCCCGGTTATATTTAAGTATAGGACAGCAATGGGGAGAACCTGCTTCCTACAAGAGCACAAAATCTGTAGGCTACATTTCAAGCTGTCTTTGAAAAGCCAGTCAGGTAAAAAGCTTGTCTTAATTAAAGGGGCAATGTTGTATTTTGAGACAGACTTGAATATGCAAATAAGCCAATAGACGGAGGGGTTGCCTACAATGTCTAATTCTCTGTATGGTAATAATGAATTTTATTTTGTCAAGTGGTTTCTTGCATCATACAACACAATACAATTTACATTAACTTATTTGGCCCATAGTGTTACAGACCAAGTAAAACAATGTCAAGCCCTTAACATAAAAACATTTTTAAAAGTCTCATGCAATGTAGGCCTGCATTGAACACCACATATAGGCTACTGTAGGCTATATCATAGAAATCAAAAGCTATTTCACGTGAAAATGTTATGTGATTTGCTCCATTGGTTATGTTGGTAGGCCTACATTATGCTCCAACAGCCACAATAACCTATTGGCTACTCTCTGAAACTGTGTTCACAGTAAATTCTCACAATGTTCAAGTTACCGCTCACAATACTTAAAATTTGCTCAGTGCCTCCCCAAAATGAGGGAACAATGATTAGAATGTAATATGAGCATTGGGGAAATAAAAAAACATGTTCCAACAAGACTTTATGAATGACTGCCAATAGAAGGCCATCTGTTGTGACCTATCCATTAAGGCTTGGGATGGAATAGTCCCTTCTGATTCTGTGTACATTATTCAAAAAGCAGGATTGCCATTTTCTGACCCAGGTGTGTGGAATTTGCACTTGATTTCAGATCCCCCACACCATACGCCATATTAACAACTCATTTGTTTTGTACTTTCAAGGTATGCAGAAGTGAAAATCTGGTTTAGTGGACCTAATCAGAGACAGCGGTCAGAGCAGACTTTAGGAAACAACTGTCCAATCGCAACCTTGGAGAGAGGGAAAAGATAACGTTGCCCTACTGCCTGTGAAATCTCATCAGTGCTCTCAGACATATAGAGGACTTTCCTAGCAGCTCTGATATGACCAATCAGAATCCTAATAGCCCAGAG
Source organism: Oncorhynchus masou masou (assembly GCF_036934945.1). Lineage (NCBI taxonomy): Eukaryota > Metazoa > Chordata > Actinopteri > Salmoniformes > Salmonidae > Oncorhynchus > Oncorhynchus masou. The sequence goes on from NC_088214.1 coordinate 16,633,294, forward strand.
GAGAGGACTTTAACCGAGCTGGATAAGTGCTGTTGGTACCCCTTACCAGGTCCAGCAGTCACCCATAACCCACCTCACCATTGCAGGGCAGAACATCCCTTTATCATCTATAATCTCTAATCTGGGCGTTAAACTGAACTCCTCTCTGACCTTCGTTGATCACATCAAACATCTGTGCAAAGCGTCATTCTTTCACCGTAAAAGGAAAATTCTACCCAAAAACTGTTTTGGTATTTGTTTCATTCGTCCATTGTTGATTTAGTCACAAAATATGTTTTGTATGCCGGGGTCTCCTCAAGGCTGGACTACTGCAATGCCATCTTCACCAGGATCCCTGGCAGGAGTCTCCGGAAGATCCATTACATTCAGAACGGCGCTGCCAGGATCCTGATTACATTGGTTCACTACAGTATTTTAGCAAACACTTATCTAGAGTGACTTAGAGGAACAATCTGGGTTAAGTGCCTTGCTCAAGGACACAGCGACACATTTTTCACCATGTCGGCTCAGGGATTTGAACAAACAACCTTTCGGTTACAAGGTAGGCTACCTGTCGCCTCCTGATAAGAGTGTGTAAACATCAAGAAATCACCCCCGTCCTGGCATTTCTGCACTGGTTCCCCATCTCAGAATCGAGTTCAAAACCACCCTGCTGACATTCCAGTGCATCCATTTCAGTGCACCCATTCCCCACCCACAACCTCAGATTGAGCAATAGGCTGCTCCTCCATGCCCCCAGGACCAAGCTTTGCTCCATGGGGGATCAGGCTTTCTGGTTGACCTGAATGCACCACAGAACCTAGGCTCCTTTAAAAATGGCATAAAAAGCCTGTTATAGCGGTGTTCCTTGTTGTCCTTGTCCCTTGTAGCGTCAGCTTGTTATGGGTCAGTAGCCCTGACTAGTTGTTTCCTTTCTCTACATCTTGTTCTAATTTAATGTACTCACTGTAGCATTGAGATATTATTTTTCATTGAAAAAACTGTGTTATAAATTCACTGTATTATTAATAGAATTTTTGTTGTGCTGCAATGTGTCACTTTGAGCGACCCGACCAAATTCACACAGAAAGATCTGTCATTCTAATTGAAAGCAAGACTAAGAAGTGGTAGATCTGTTCTATGTGCGCTATTTCTATGCTTCCCATTCTTAAGTTTCGTTTTAACGTCTTTTAGTTTCGGTTTTGTATACCAGCTTCAATCAGCTGAAAAGACAATATTTTTGGTTATTGAAAATATATTGCAGTGTGGTTTAAATGGTACAATGATTCTCTGCTCTGCTTGTTTTGTCACCTACTGTATACTGAAATTAGGCGAACTGTTAGAATTTTTGCAACCAGGAAATGGCAGAGCGATTTCCGCATATTACACCTTAAACTACATGTAGTTGAACTAGTAATTTAACTACATTTTGCAGTAGCTTGGTAGTAGTTTAACTAAATTACAATAATGGTAGTGTTTTTAGACTATTACGGAAACTACTTCAGTTTATTTTAGTAAATACTTTAAGACTTATTTTTCTTAACTGCATTGTTGGTTAAGGGTTTGTAAGTAAGCATTTCACTGTCAGGAATACATGTTGTATTCAGCATATGTGACAAATGCCATTTGATTTGATTTGAAAATATGGGTGAAGTAGGCAAGAACTTTCTATTTTTGGCTTCAGACCAGCCTAGTTTTCACTTGAAACAAGCTTACACACTGTTAACATCCGACTCCAGAGTGAACGGTTCTTTCAAAATGTATTTATAAAGCCCTTTATACATCAGCAGATGTCACGAAGTGCTTACAGAAACCCAGCCAAAACCCCCAAACAGCAAGCAATGCAGATGTAGAAGCACAGTGGCTGGTAAAAACTCCCCAGAAAAGGCAGGAACCTAGGAAGATGTCTAGAGAGGAACCAGGCTGTGATGGGTGGCCAGTCATCATACGGCTGTGCCAGGTGGAGATAATAAAGAGTGCAAGGCCAGATCGTTCTTCAAGATGTTCAAACATTCAACGATGACCAGCAGGGTCAAATAATAAATCAGTGGTTGTAGAGGGTGCAACAGGTCAGCACCTCAGGAGTAAATGTCAGTTGGCTTTCATCGTCAAGCATTCAGAGGTTGAGAGAGCAGGTGTGTGTGTGTATATATATATATATGTATGTAAATAAGTGAGAGAGGGAGAGTCAAAACAGCATGTCCAAGACAAGGTAGCACATCCGGTGAACAGGTCAGGGTTCCATAGCCACAGGCAGAACAGTTGAAACTGGAGCAGCAGCAGCATGACCAGGTGGACTGCGGACAGCCAGGAGTTTGTCATCCATTTGATTGTATTGGTTACCTTTAAACTTGTGGGGGTTGTAGAGCAAAATAGAAAACACAATCATGTCCGTGAGTGTCTCCTTTCCATAGAATATTCATAACAGCATGCAGGCCAAACAGTTGGGATGCTAAATTTTTCGGGATGTCTCATGGCCTGACAAACACCGCTGTATTTGGGCCACGTTCCATCAGAAGGCCAACATAGTCGGATGGGGTGGATTGAGACAAAGCCCATACAAAAAAATTTAAACTGACAGATTTTGATGGTGATTTTTTATTATGTTACTTAGATTGACACACGGGTGCATCAATAGACTTAAGTAAACTATATTTTCTTAAAGAGCAACTTCCCCTAAAAACAACTATTCCCTTTGAAAAAAAACAACAGTTTTTGGCATCAAAATGAGTCAGAATCATTTATTCTAGTGTCAAAATACTGCAAAGTGTAAATAAGATCATTTTGGTCATAAAGTCAGTCTTGTCTAAAGCAGAGTTTGGAACCTCAGTGCGTCACAACGAGTAAATTAAGGATGGGTATGAATGACAATTGTCAACAAATCATACACCATTTTGAAAAACTCCACGTGCAAATCACCCCTCCGCTTCTCTTCATTGAATGGGGTTCTGTTGTTTAATCGTCCCAACGTGGTCAAAGGAGCATGGCCGTTTTAGACTGAAAAGCCAGCCAACTGGATTGCATGCCCTGCCAATGGACCATATGTGAAATAGGTGCATTGGTCCCCAGTGGTGGTGAGTATACCTGTAGCTAGACCATGTATATTTTGATCATGGGGGCGGCAGGGTAGCCTAGTGGTTAGAGCGTTGGACTAGTAACCGGAAGGTTGCAAGTTCAAACCCCTGAGCTGACAAGGTACAAATCTGTCATTCTGCCCCTGAACAGGCAGTTGACCCACTGTTCCCAGGCCGTCATTGAAAATAAGAATTTGTTCTTAACTGACTTGCCTGGTTAAATTAAAATATTTTGATCATCATTACCATTGCTAGCTAAAGTTAGCTAGCAAGCTACTCTAACTAGCCTACCTCAATACAAATCACATTGTCACATGCGCCGAATACAAAACAGGTGTAGACCTTACAGTGAAATGCTTACTTACAAGCCCTTAACCAACAATGCAGTTAAGAAAAAAAACAAGTGTTAAGTATTTACTAAATAAACTGAAGTAAAACAATAAACTATAAAAATAAAGAGCAACAATAAAATAACAGTAACGAGGCTATATACAGGGGGTACTTTTCACTATGTTAATTATGTTAGTATTGTGGAGTAACTACAATGTTGTTGATCCATCAGTTTATCACAGCCATTAAACTCTAACTGTTTAAAAGTCACCATTGGCCTCATGGTGAAATCCCTGAGCGGTTTCCTTCCTCTCTGGTAACAGAGTTAGGAAGGACGCCTGTATCTTTGTAGTGACTGGGTGTAAAGAGACACCATCCAAAGTGCAATTAATAACTTCACCATGCTCAAAGGGATTTTCAATGCACATTTTTACTTCCTGAATTGATTTAGGCTTGCCATAAAAAAAGGGATTGAATACTTATTGACTCAAGACATTTCAGCTTTTCATTTATTAATTTGTAAAAAACAAACATGTAAAACATTTCACTTTGACATAATGGGTTAGTGTATAGGCCAGTGAATTGTTTTACAATTTTAATTATCCATTTAAATCACAACATTTGGAAAAAGTAAAAGGAATGTGAACACTTTCTGAAGGCACTGTATATGTAAGATATCATCTATCCCTAACTGCCCTAATAGAACAGTGACTATGTGTGTGTGTGTGTTTGTGTGTGTGTGTGTTCACAGATGCAGAGAGACCAGGCACTCAACACAGACACAATGAGGGGATCACTACTAATATAGTACAGCTGTCTAGTAATAGCAACACCCTTTTTTCAGTGATGAACTCTACCTCAACTGCTTATTTCTACAGATTGACGGGAGATGCTTTAGCCAGACGGCAGCCTGGGTCATTTGATGGGTAGACCATCACTTGGGTAGGTTTGAGCCGACCTGTTCAAATTCTTCAAGAGATATATATACACACACACACAATATAGGTTTGAGTGTCAGATCCCTAACTGCCATTCGTAACAGAACAGTGACTGTGTAGATGTGTTCACAGCAACATGTTTGGAGCCAGCGCATGGAGACTTGCAAGAGGATGTGATGAAGTCCAGACTGACTTGGTAAGGATGTTTTTGAATGGAAAGATACCTGGCAGTCGACATTAAAATGTTAGACAACTTTTCCGTGTGATTGAATCTAAATGGTATCAGTATGTGGGGAGGGAGAAACCCTTTGTATTCTGCACCAGGATCAGGGGTCCCCTGTTGCATACAGGACACCACACAGGAAGGTAGGACCACTGACACGTTTGTCAAGGTAGCCTTACTACCACCAGACAAAACGCCGATAGGCTTAGTATCTGGGAATGGCAATGAAAGGTGCACATTATTATATTAGGAGAACACTGCTTCTATGGTATTATGTAAATGGTTGTTTATTCTACATGGACCTGTTAATACATTTGAAAGTTATTAAAACACTTAGTTTAGAATGTCTACATAAATTCAGCAATTGCATTCTCAAATCAAATTTTATTTGTCACATACACATGGTTAGCAGATGTTAATGCGAGTGTAGCGAAATGCTTGTGCTTCTAGTTCCGACGATGCAGTAATAGCTAACAATTTCACAACTAATTTATACATACAAGTGTAAAGGAATGAATAAGAAGATGTACATAAAAATATAAATGTATGAGCGATGGTCGAACGGCATAGGCAAGATGCAGTAGATGGTATAGAGTACAGTATATACACATATGAGATGAGTAGTTTAGGGTATGTAAACATTGTATAAAGTGCCATTGTTTAAAGTGACACATTTATTACATCCAATGTTTTATTATTAAAGTGGCTAGAGATTTGAGTCAGTATGTTGGCAGCAGCCACTCAATGTTAGTGACGGCTGTTTAACAGTCTGATGGCCTTGAGATAGAAGCTGTTTTTCAGTCTCTCTGTCCCAGCTTTGATGCACCTGTACTGACCTTGTCTTCTGGATGATAGCGGGGTGAACAGGTAGTGGCTCAGGTGGTTGTTGTCCTTGATGATCTTTTTGGCCTGTGACAGCGGGTGGTGTAGGTGTCCTGGAGGGCAGGTAGTTTGCCCCTGGTGATGCATTGGGCAGATTCCTCCACCCTCTGAAGAGCCCCGTAGTAGCGGGTGGCGCAGTTGCCATATCAGGCGATGATACAGCCCGACAGGATGCTCTCAATTGTGCATCTGTAAAAGTTTGAGGGTTTTAGATGCCAAGCCAAATTTCTTCAGCGCCCCGAGGTTGAAGAGGCGCAGTTGCACCTTCTTCACCACACTGTCTGTGTGGGTGGACCATTTCAGTCTGTCAGAAATGTGTACGCTGAGGAAATTGAAGCTTTCCACCTTCTCCACTGTAGTCCTGTCGATGTGGATAGGAGGGTGCTCCCTCTGCGGTTTCCTGAAGTCCACAATCATTGCCTTCATTTTGTTGATGTTGAGTGAGAGGTTATGTTCCTGGCACCACACTCCCAGGGCCCTCACCTCCTCCTTGTAGGCTGTCTTGTCATTGTTGGTAATCAGGCCTACTACTGTTATGTCATCTGCAAACTTGATTGAGTTGGAGGTGTGCGTGGTCATGTAGTCATGGGTGTACAGGGAGTACAGGAGAGGGCTGAGCATGCACCCTTGTGGGGCCCCTGTGTTAAGGATCAGCGAAGTGGAGGTGTTGTTTCCTACCTTCACCACCTGGGGGTCAGCCCGTCAGGAAATTCAGGACCCAGTTGCACAGGGCGGGGTTGAGACGCAGAGCCCCAAGCTTATTGATGAACTTGGAGGGTACTATGCTGTTGAATGCTGAGCTATAGTCAAAGAACAGCATTCTTACATAGGTATTCCTCTTGTCCAGATGGGATAAGGCAGTGCGATGGCATCGTCTGTGGATCTATTGGGGCGGTAAGCAAATTGAAGTGGGTCTAGGGTGTCAGGTAAGGTAGAGGTGATGTGATCCTTGACTAGTCTCTCAAAAGCACTTCATGATGACAGAAGTGAGTGCTACATGGCGATAGTCATTTAGTCTAGTTACCTTTGCTTTCTTGGGTACAGGAACAATGGTGGACATCTTTAAGCATGTGGGGTCAGCAGACTGGGACAGGGATTGATTGAATATGTTGGTAAACACTCCAGTCAGCTGGTCTGCGCCTGCTGAGGACGCGGCTGGGGATGCCGTCTGGGCCGAGTGCAGCTTAGCGTCTTCCATTGAGAAGTCATTGGTTCCTTGGTAAACTTTTCAGAGTAGCTTCCCTAACACTGCGTAGAACATGCCTCATGAGCTTAGGTCAACTGTCGTACCCCATCAGAACCCAAAATATAAGCTTCTAAAAGTTTGTTCACTAACTGTATAGCCTCAAGGTGGTTAAAACTATATTTTTTGAGGAATGAGTTACTCTTCCAGGCCCATCCCTCAGCTTTTAACCAAAACTGAGTCAGGGCAACGACTTTGTTCTCATTTAAATTAATGATCTAGCTATAACCTGGCTGTCTGAGACATACAGGGAGAATTTTAAAGTGATGGGGGCTACAGAGGTGCCCTTCCAGCAATAATTGCACAAAGTCAAGAGCTCTCAGTTCAAAGAGCCAGGCAGAGCCAGTGTGGGTATGTGTGGAGGGAGCAGGGCAGGGAGGGAAGGGGCTGGCTTATGTTAATCATAAGCCATTAAGCTTTGGGCCGGCCCTTCAAAACGGAACCTGCCATTCAAAAGCTGTCTCTGAGCAGCAAAGCGTCACAACTCTGCCTCCGGGAGACTGAGAAGTCAGAGTGTGAGAGTTCTGGCCACTGATCTGGGATCCCATCTCTCTGGCTCTGCCGAAGACAACTTAAGGACGTGCACACACACAATCCTCAAGAGACATTCTGCTTTTACCCAGGTGAACCCAGCATCAAAAAGGACAAAAACTTCAATCTTCCATGGCAGAGAGCCTGACAGAGTGAGGCCACAGCTGCCCCAGGTCCTGCTCTATAAGCAGCCTTTAAATAAGACAGAGAGAGATAAATAGAGGCGGCAAATGAGGGAGAAAATGCACAGCTTAAAAAAATAAAAACATCTTGGTGCAGATTTTGCTCACACAAAAGGCTGCACAACTCTAAATCAAAGAAACGTGCAACTCAACCCTGTGGAACCTCGAAGGGCTATGGGAGAGGGAGAGAGGAGGGAGAAATAGGATGCGGCCGCTGTCAGAACAGAAGCCCTCCAGATAAGAGCACTCAAATCTTAGCAAGCTGTACCCTATGGGAGAACAGAGAGAAGGTCAACAGTCACAATACATATGCCTTCCCAACGGGTACGTACAGAGACCAATAAATCTCTCTCCATAGACAGAGTCATATCCCTATAATAAGACGTCTATCATCAGATCAATCCTACCACCATTAGATGCCTGCCGTCTAGAGACAGTACGGCATACCTCAACAGGTACTCAAACAATGATGTGCATCTGCCAATTCATTAGGATGTGCTAATAGATATAGAAACATGGTATTCTGCAGTGTTTAAGAGAAACAGTCATCTTTCGCTCCTGCAGTTGAATTTCTCCACATGTAGCCTAATCTCTCATGGAAGTGGACAGATCCCGCTTGGTAGCTACAGGAGAAGAGACATCTAATCTCATGATGACGACTGAAAAGGAATGTGGAAATCTAGGTAGAGCCAAAACATCCCAATGCGTTTGGGGTGTCACACTAGCAATCACAGCCCAGAACTCGGGCCATTATTAGTGTGGATAGAGGGAGCGGGGAACCATTGGAGGGTGAAATGGAGCGACAGATTAAGATAACTAATGGACGCCAACGGGGCGACAAAAAGGCAGCAAAACATCAGACTTCTCCCTCTCCTCTCATCACCCCTTTTCTCCTGGTGCCCCCCTCGACTCCCATCACCCCTCCTCTCGGTCTTTGAAGATGTTTTGTTCCCTCTGTGTGTGTATGTTCCAGTTTGTATGTGCATGACAGGGTGTGTCTGGGAGCATGTTGGTACTCTTTGTAGCATTGCCTTTGGCACAGTAAGGATGTCTTGCTGAGCATACCATGTGTCTGAATGAAACGCACTAGGAGGGTGAGAATGGTTGTGTGTGTGTGTGTGGCACAGCATGATGGCTGGTACAGTACACAGACAGCTGGATGCCAGCACGGCCCCAGAGAGAGAAAGGGCATAAAGAGGAAGAAACAGTGAGAAAGACTGGACGGAGGGACAAACAGTAGATTCTCTGTAGTAGAGGTCGACCAATTAATCGGAATGGCCGGTTAATTAGGTCCGATTTCAAGTTCATAACAATCGGAAATTAGTATTTTTTGGGCACCGATTTGCCAATTTTTTAAAATTGGTTTATAAACACCTTTATTTAACTAGGCAAGTCAGTTAAGAACACATTCTTACTTTCAATGACGGCCTAGGAATGGTGGGTTAACTGCCTCGTTCGGGGTAGTATGACAGATTTTCACCTTGTCAGCTCGGGGGATCCAATCTTGCAACCTTACAGTTAACTAGTCCAACGCAATAACGACCTGCCTCTCTCATTCCACTCCACAAGGAGACTGCCTGTTACGCAAATGCAGTAAGCCAAGGTAAGTTGCTAGCTAGCATTAAACTTATAAAAACAATCATAATCACTAGTTAACTACACATGGTTGATGATATTATAGATATTCTCTAGCGTGTCCTGCGTTGCATATAATCTGACTGAGCATACAAGCATACAAGTATCTAAGTTTCTGACTGAGCGGTGGTAGGCAGAAGCAGGCGCGTAAACATTCATTCAAACAGCACTTTCGTGCGTTTTGCCAGCAGCTCTTCGTTGTGCGTCAAGCATTGCGCTGTTTATGACTTCAAGCCTATCAACTCCCGAGATGAGGCTGGTGTAACCGAAGTGAAATGGCTAACTAGTTAGCGCGCGCTAATAGCGTTTCAAACGTCACTTGCTCTGAACCTTCTAGTAGTTGCTCTGCATGGGTAACGCTGCTTCGATGGTGGCTGTTGTCGTTGTGTTGCTGATTCGAGCGAGGAGAGGGACGGCAGCTCTACTGTTACACTGGCAATACTAAAGTGACTATAAGAACATCCAATAGTCAAAGGTTAATTTTTAATGAAATAAATGGTATAGAGGAAAGAGTCCTATAATAACTACAACCTAAAACTTCTTACCTGGGAATATCGAAGACTCATGTTAAAAGGAACCACCAGCTTTCATATGTTCTCATGTTCTGAGCAAGGAACTGAAATGTTAGCTTTCTTACATGGCACATATTGCACTTTCACCTCCAAGACTTTGTTTTTGCATTATTTAAACCAAATTGAACATGTTTCATTATTTACTTGAGGCTAAATTGATTTTATTTATGTATTAAGTTAAAATAAGTGTTCATTCAGTGTCATTGTAATTGTTATTATTACAAATACATGTAAAAAAATAAAATAAAAATTGTCCGATTAATCAGTATCGGCCTTTTGGTACTCCAATAAATCGGTATCAGAGTTGAAAAAGCATAATCGGTCGACCTCTACTCTGTAGTACATACTCTGTAGTACATATTCAACAACCAGCTTCCTACATGCATGCCTGTGTGTTTAATATACAGTACACTTTGTTCCAAAATCTTTGTCCATTAACAAACTTTTACATATGCACAACACACATATATGCCTGGTTCTACTGTATTTACTTGCCATCATGTCATAAGTATTTTGAGAAGTTGTATCAGTAAAACCCATTTAGACTAACATTCTCATAAGGCCTAATTGAGTTCTGCCAAATAAAGGAGGGAAGGAGAAAAGCAAGAGAGTAGAGGGGGAAGGGTGACGGGAGCGTAATAGAGATGGACAGAGAGGGAAACAAAGACTAGTCAGACAAAAATAGAGGGGGGAGTGGTAATGACAGCTAGTGAGATAGAGGTAGAAAGGAAAGAACTGCACAAATGAGAAGGGGGGGTGAAGGAATGAGAAAGTGGGGGAGAACAAGAATAACAGAGACAAAGACAGAAAATTCTCAAATCTCGTGTGCCTTCTCTCCAGCACCAGTTAAGTCAGCAGGCAAAGGAAGTGAGCTCATGGCCTCTTCACTCATTTACCACCCTTTTGCCCAGTGTGTGTCATTAGTAACTGATACGGGTGACTAATTGAAGTCTCAATTGCAACGGTGTGTATTGGCTTGCACAAGCTGCTGGGACACCTCTCAGTACACCTACACAACCAGTGGCATGGACACACACACCTCTGGCGTTGGAGGCACACTGCCACTTTTAATAAAGGTTGAAAAGATGGACTCAATTACGCCATGGTGTCCAGTTGGCTCCTTACGCCTTGATCACACCAACATTGCGCAAAATAGTATGCAGCATCATTTTAATGTGTGCAACAGAAGTTCAACATGAACCTTCTGCCACCATTTGTGACAAGCATTCTATGCACACAGTTTGAAGCATACCTTCGATAAGTCCAAAGTATTCACCACATAGAACACACTGCAACTGCCCCTGCAAAGCAATGCAAACGCAGTGTTCCATTGGAACTGAATTTACTTCTGGTGAACCAAAATGCAATGACGCGGTCAGTGTGAGCGAGGTGTTAGGGAGTGTGTGGACCCAAACATTTTTAGATTATTATTATTTTTTTACATTTAGCTTTAAAAATGGATTGAAATGTAATTGAAAGTTTGAAATGCACTGCATTGACTTGAGGTATAAAGTACCGAATTCTGCCAGTAGAGTTTGATGGTGAAGGGGCCTCACCAGTATCCGGTCCTCTGATTTGCCGTTCTTGGTGTCCTGCTTCACAGCTCGCACAAATTTGATGGATTGTTTATCAGTGAGCCTCCTGATGCTCTCTGTGGATAGAAGGCATCAAAGAAAAGTCAATCCTGCAGGTAAATTATTCTCACAAACTCTTATACACAACATTACAAACACACCACCTTGTCACACAACAAGAGGAAACAAAACCACAAAACTGATTTTATATTTATCCCGAGGGAGGGAACTGTTATGATTGTGAATAGTGGAGGTAAGGGACAACAAGACAGAGCGACATGTCAGAGAGAAAAATGTAATATGAAAGAAGTCTTAGCAAATAGTTGATATATCGTCATAATATTTCTAAAACTGTCATATCCAAAAGAAACCCTAAGCAATCAAACACACACATCCTTCTCAAACCCAGTCAGAATCTACCCAGTCTCCCACTGGATCTCCCACTGGATAGACCCAGTCTCCCACTGGATAGCAATATTCTTCATTCTCACTTGTCACATTCAATCACATTCATGAACCCGGGTCTTCCCAATACTCACATAACCCGAGAGCTTTACAAGCAGAGAAGTGGGGGATGGGGATAGAAGGAGAGATGAGAAGGATCAGAGAAAGACCAGCAGAGAGTTAATGCAGCTGTAATCAACGTTAATCTCAGTCAAATCCAATCACTTAAAGCCCTTAACACTGGGCATTCCCACAGACGGCCGGACACAGCATATGCTGCACCACCATTAGAGAGCGAAGTAGGGAATGGGAGAGAGAGAGATGGGAGAGGAGGAGTTAAAACCCTGCCTTGATTGTCTAATGGAATGGACCTGCTCAACACACAACCCTTCCTTCCTCACTCCCTGTACTTCTAGCTGTGACTGATCATTAAAACAGAGATGCAGGTGGAGGGGGGACAGAAACAAACAAGGGATTAATTTGCCATCACAATAATTAACAGTGAGAGACCAATGGGGTCAGTCGATGTGTGTGTGTCAGACAATTCCATTGTGTTAGCATGTGTGACCAATGTGAATGTGATTGTGCTTGTCATAAGTGTGTATAAATGTAACTCTCCCTGCCGCTCTGTGTGTTATAAGCAGTATTGTGCTGAGCGCTGCACACCATCAGGGAACTATAGACTAGCTCATCAGTGGAGGGGACCAGCCCCTCAATGCAGAAACTTACGCTTCACACAAAAATGCTTATTCGTAGAGACCCCCCCCCCCTCCCCACACACACACACACACACACTTCAAAGCACTCACAGACGCACGCACAATGGCCATACCCACAAAGCGCAGGCAAGAATTTGCAGAAATGCACACAAACCAAATCGCTGCTGAACGAAATGGGGATGAATGAACCGTTTACAGTATGATTGTTTATCGTATCAGGTTATCGTTCTCGAAGTAGGATTACACAGCCATTAGCCTGCCCTATGAGTGCATGTCATTTACCTGCGGCAGCGGCACTAACGCTTAAGATCACACAAGCGCAAATAGATGCCAAAGAGTGACATTTTCAATAAAATAACCATTCGAATTCATAAGAGCCATAAGCTGCGTAACATGCGTACTAATTACATACTGCCAAATAAACGCGGTCTGTCAGCTACAGCATGTATCGAGTTTGACAGGGATTTTTAAAAGAGCAGTTTTGAGTTTACCTGTAATTTCCCTACTGACGTTAATGAAAACTGCAGCGGTGGACTCTTTAGAGGCCATAGTGCGCTCCGACTCCTGCTCCCCTCTTCTCTTCTCTTCACTCACTCGCCCTCTCTCCGCTTCTTATAATCAAGGGACGCTAATGCGTTTCCACTGGCAATCCGAGAGTAGCGCTGGCGACTCCAGAGAGAGAGATGCGTCAGTTATTTTTTAAAGGTCCAATGCAGCCCTTTTTTTTATCTCAATATCAAATAATTTCTGGGTAACAATTATTACCTTACTGTGATTGTTTTAATTTCGCAAGCAAGAATTGTGCTCGTACTGTCTGGGAGTGGTCTACGTGGGGAGGGGAAAACTGAAAACGTATTGGCAAAGAAGTTTGGATGCCCTTCCTGATTGGTCAATTAACAAATGTATCCCCTGGTGATGTCAGGCCAAAACTCCATCTCACCAAAACAGGCTGAAATTTCAGACCATCTTTTCAAACTAGCTCTTACACTTAAAGGGCATTATCATCTTTTTCACAATGTCACAGTATTATTCCAACCTCATAGTGTGGAAATATATATAAAACACAGGAAATCACGTTTTTGACTGCACTGGACCTTTATTCAAGAAAAGGATAATGATGGCGATCTCGAGTCTCCACATTCTCAATACTAATACTAATGACATTGATACAATGATAATTATAATAATTATTACCTTAATTAATAATGACTATTTTGCTTCATTAGACCAAAAACTATTGGCTTATTTTATTAATATATATTTTTTTAGCCTAACGTAGAGCTAGGCCTTGCTCCCATGGTCACCCTTGGCCATGAAGCCTATTTCTTGTACATGAGCTGGATGATTGCCAACAAGTAAGCTATTGTACCATATGGTAATACATTTAGAGGTGAAAACTGGAGAGGCATTGAGGCAAGTATGTTGAGACTGTTTCAAGGGCAAGCCAGGTTCTGGCCATTCAGTTATCTGTATTGGAATCAATATTTTTGAAGATGTGGATGCCTTCATGTAACATAACAACATATTACAATGCATCAATCTTCACAGTATGGTACAGACATGAGTTTTGTTAAGCACAAATCCATTCAGTTTTCAGACACTACCCCTCCCTTTGTACTCTTGATAGGATTGGCAAAGGGGAGTTCAAAGGGCTCGAGAGGCCAGGTTGGATCAAGCAGTAAATAAATCCCAAAGCAGCAAGAAGATAATTCCACCCATCGCTCGTCAAAGCCATTTCTACGATTGTTTCACTGCGTAGTGTGTACTTCCCTCTCGTGTCTTTCACTCAATTTAGCAGACACTCTTATCCAGAGGGACTTACAGTAGTGAGTGCATATATTTTCATTCATACTGGTCCCCCTTGGGACCCACAACGCTGATGTTGCAAGTGCCATGCTCTACCAACTGAGCCACACAGCACTCCGCAGACTTAACTGGACGATGAACCCATGTGTGTGAGAATGCACCTTGTACAGTTCCTTCAGAAAGTATACACACCCCTTGACTTTTCTCACATTCAGAGCAGGTGTTTTTCATGTTATATTGGCATTAATACGTGTCACATATCAGTTTGCAAACAATGTAAAAAATCATAAGAATAATTGAGTTAATAAAGCCGGATACAAACATGGTCTCTTTTTTGCTTTCTTGAGTAAAGCAGCTCCAAAATGCAGGTGTTTCATCCGAGCTCAGTGCTTTCTGTGGTGGTGGGGCAGCCAGCGGAAAATACGGAGTGTAGGTGTTGGTAATGTTCTCTAGTTGCGCCATGATTAGCTCAGTGTTCTGTCACTTGTGGGGACAGTACATCACCACCAAGTCTAAGGGTAGACCTCGAAAATTCAAGCCCCTTGGGTGCTGCCATAGAGTTACATTAGAAGTGTCTATCCAAGAAGGCTCAAGGTCATTGGCCACAAATAAAATTACATCAAATCACATTATACCAACAGTAGCTATGATTGGACTGATCCTGTCAACATCATACTTTCAAAGCTATTAGTCATCATCATGAATGAAGTCGACAATCTACTGGCAAATCATTTTTAATCCTTGTCATATGGAGAAAAATAATTAAGAGAAATTATAGATAAAAAGTATCGGTGCTCATCGGCCATTGACATAAACATTATACAACAAGTGGGAAATCGTAAATTCAACAATGAGGGGTTTGGAAGGAATCAGTAATAGTGGCTAACTGCAAGCATTGCAAAGCAAACACTAGCCTGCTATTCAGTGGAGTGGCTGTGTGATCTCAAATCTGGGATCAAGTATCTCTTTTCCAAGTTTAAAATGATAAACATTCAACATTGGCCATGCTTTCAACGAAGCATGATTTGTGCCACTCTCAAAACAACTGTTAATTCAGGAACTGCGAAAAATTTACTTCAGTGAGTTTAAGACCACTGGGAATTCCAGAAAAAACAAGCCGGGAACTCGGGCCTCTTTATAGAGGATCAATGACGCCATCATGATTTGACATATTTTTTTCAGAGTTCTCAGTTGTCTTGAAAGCACCATAAATCCAGAGAATGCCAGACTTTGATGACAAAATTTGCCTACGAAGGACCGGCGTGCAAACTTCCTGTTCAAGTGAGCACAGCACAACAAGGTGAGTCCAAAAATGTATTGTATGCTGCTGCATAAATGATGTAATATGCCAGGGAGATATGTAAACTGTAGCTAAGAACGTAATACTAAGCGTATATTGTGTAGTAAACTGTTAGTAGCCCATGTGCCTCACACTAAAAATGTGGTCTATTTACCCTTTTTAATTCGGCCTACTGTTCTGACTTGTTGGTGCACATGTAGCCCATAACCTGTTTTAGAGAAATGTAATCATCACATTTTGTAAGAGCTTTCTAAGTCTGCTTATACAGAATGCCCCCTTTATTTATCCTACGGTTCTGACTTGGTATACAGGGAGAACACTGTAAGAATGGCCCATGTTCTGAATTCTGTCGCTGTACATTTCAAAAGTGTTAAATAAATAGCTATATTGACCATGTCTGTCCTAGCTCGCTCATTAATATCTTAATAGAAATTACGGATTGCCTCTTATCCGCTTGTCATCCCCTCATGCCATAGTTTGTACATCTCAATTGTCATTATAAATCACATTTGTTTAAGCAAGTCTGCCATATCTGCTATGTTTTTTTAAAGGCAGTAAATGAGGCTGAATGAACTGTTTTGCTACCAGACAAGGCTCCGCTGATAGCCAGGTGTAGCAGTGGTAAGGTGTTGGGACTGCTGTTGGGACTCTGCTGTTGGGAAAGCTTTATGTATGCCCTAACAGTTTGTGGGATCTGTTTGTCACATAGTGCAATTCATGTATTGTTTATTTTTGTGTAATGTCTTTGCTGGCATGCATCCCACTTTTTTTCATGCTTAAATCGCCACTGGTTACAAAGTGGGATTTAAAAAAATTATATGTTTTTTATCGACGATCTAAATAAAATACTCTGATATGTCAAAATTCTAACATTTATTTTTTTAAAGAATGAAAAACCACTGCTATATCATGATTAGATAAGTATTCAAGCCCCTGAGTCAATACATGTTAGAATTACATTTGCCATTGACGACAGCTGTGACTCTTTCTGGGTAAGTCTCTAAGGGCTTTCCACACCTGGATTGTGCAACATTTGCCCATTATTCTTTTCAAAATTCTTCAAGCTCTGTCAAATTGGTTGTTGATCATTACTAGACAACCATTTACAGGTCTTCCCGTAGATTTTCAAGCAGAATTAAGTCAAAACTGTAACTCGGCCACTCAGGAACATTCACTGTGTTTTTGGTAAGCAACTCCAGTGTAGATTTGGCCTTGTGTTTTAAGTTATTGTCCTGCTGAAAGGTGAATTCATCTCCCAGTGTCTGGTGGAAAGCAGACTGAACCAGGTTTTCCTCTAGGATTTTGCCTGTGCTGAGCTCCATTCCATTTCTTATTTGTCCTGAAAAACTTACCAGTCCTTAACTATTACAAGCATACCCATAACATGATGCAGCCACCACTATTCTTCTATGGAGAGTGGTACTCAGAAATGTGTTGAATTGGATTTGCCTAGACATAACACTTTGTATTCAGGACAAAAATGTTATTGCTTTGCCACATTTTTTGCTGTATTACTTTAGTGCTTGGTTTTGGAATATTTTTTTTAATTTTGTACAGGCTTTCTTCTTAACACTCTGTCAATTAGGTTAGTATTGTGGATTAACTACAATGTTGATTTATCCTCAGTTTCCCCCTACCACAGCCATTAAACGCTGTAACTGTTTTAAAGTCACCATTGGCCTCATGGTAAAATCCCTGGGCGGTTTCCTTTCTCTCTGGCAACTGAGTTAGGAAGGACGCCTGTAGGGACTGGGTGTATTAATACACCATCCAAAGTGTAATTAATAACGTCACCATGCTCAAAGGGATATGCCATGTCTACTTTTTTAATACCCATCTACCAATAGGTGCACTTCTTTGAGAGGCATTGGAAAACCTCCCTGGTCTTTGTGGTTGAATGTGTGTTTGACATTCCGTACATGCAACTCATTATGTGACTTGTAAAGCACATTTTTACTTTGAACTTATTTAGGCTTGCCATAGCAAAGGGGTTGACTCAAGACATTTCAGCTTTTTATTTTTAACAAATCTGTAAAAAACCTGAAAACATAATTCCACTTTGATAATATGGGGTGTTTTGTGTAGGCCAGTGACAAACATCTCAATTTAATCTATTTTAAATTCAGGCTGTAACACAACAAAATGTGGAAAAAGTTCAGGGGAGTGAATACCTTCTGTCAGCAGTGTACGTAGACACACAGTTCAGGTTTATAGCTGGAGTGTGTGAGAGGTTGAGTGTGTGTTTGTGGAGGGCACAGACGCAGCTGGCTCTGGTGTCATCCCGAACACTGGCCCTGAACATGTGTGTGTGTCTGTGTATACATGTATGAGAGGAGACCTTTGTGTCTGTGTCTCTCAAATATGTCACTGGAGTAAAAGACCCCAGTGGGGAGAATAACAGCAGAGAGAGAAGGGGGAGGGAGGGAGTGAGGGGAGGAGGATGAGAGAGCGACAGTGAAAACTGAAGGTCTATTAAAAGGTTTAGGGTCTCTTAATAGTCGTAATAGTCTAAGTGTCTCCATCGCCTTGTCTCCTCTCCTTCTGGAATGTTCTTTCCCTGTCCAGTTGTTCAACACTAGTACAGATGGCCACTGTAGACTGTCACACCCTGATCGGTTTCACTGACCCTGCCTATCGTTCTGTACCTTTTGGACTCTGCTCTAGATTACTGACCACTGCCTGCCCTTGACCTGTTGTTTGCCTGCCCCCCAGTTTTTGTAATAAACTTTTGTGTCTTCAGAACTGTCTGGGTCTTCTCCTGAGCCTTGACAGTAGACTATTGAGATGGGCCCTTGAGAGGTTAACTGAGGTGACAGACAGGCCGGCATGGGGTCCAGGTTTCACAGGGTTAAAGTCTTCAGCTGTTCACACAGACTTGAAAGTAAGATCTCAACCTTTACTCATGAATATTGCCTCTCAAAGAGAGCAGATAGGTCCTTAGTGTACTCTCAACTACTTCTGTCTGTACGGATCTATGCATTTATGAACTTTCTCAGTAAAATGGCTCGGACAAGGCATTTCCAATCAAATGTACAGTTGACTGTTCTTTTGACCGCCATGCATGGTCCTATAGATTGTATAATTAGTCAGAAAGCAAGAGGCACAAAATGTCAAAAAACATTTTCAATCAGCGCATTTACAATTACACAGTGGTGCTTAGCTAAAGATGTTTTACGAACTGTATCCATTTCCTCCTTCTGTGCCTTGATATTTTCCTTAGTCTATAGTACACCAGGATGTGTGAAAGTAGGATAAGACAATACTTCATGTTAATAGGCCTTCCAGTGCTTATGGTGTGCTGCCCTCCTCTGGTGACAGGGTAAAATCACATCCATTTCTTCTATTCCTTACCACGTAGATGAAAGTTGGCTGATACTGACATGTGTTGCATATAGTAAATTCTATAATTATGTTCACTGTGCTGTACACATTCTTCACCATGGAAAGCCCGGTTTGTCACTGCGTTTGACTGCACATGTCAAAGTAAATCCAATCAAAGTTTATTTGTCACATACACTGATTAGCAGATGTTAAAGCAGCAAAATGGTCATTAGCAAATTACTGCAAAGTTGGCTAGGAACTAGAAACGGGGGGCGTGTCTGTCTTGTTATATAAAATCAGTGATGAGGGGGCCTCATCACTGAGCTTACACCATTATAAAACCTCCACCCCAGGCAACATGGGCTAGGGCCCAAATACTCTTCAACTTGCTGAGGGTTCTCCATGGGTGACATCAAGGTTCATGTTGTGACCTGAAGAAGAATTAAGTGTGTCTATCCCAGACTAACCCCTCCGAATGTCAGACAGTGGGAGAGATGGACAATATGGAAGGAGACAAGGATTTAGGCCTATTAGTGCCATCCTGTTTCCAAAGAGTGTGTTTATTTGTCCATCATGCTATTGAGACTGCATAAGTCTTGATGATAAATGTTGATCTGTAAGAAAAAAAAGTGTCAAGTGGGATTGTAAAAATGCATTTGTAGAGCAACTACAGTAGGTTTATTGCCTATAATATATTGATGGTGATACAGCCTATTAGCCTGGTAGAACCAGCCTGCCCTCTTCGTTCACCATTGTTTGAAGTGAAATAGAATGGTGAACGCAGTGATCAGGCTGGATCCACCAGGCTAATCCACGGCGCTTGCAACGGCAGGGTTGTTGGTTAGATTCCCACAGGGGACCAGTACAAAAAAATAACGGCAATCTCCGTTTGCCGCCCTCTCATCGCAGCCATTAAAGAGTTGGTGGTTTTCTTGCAGTTTGCCACTGCTTCCTTTTATGACACACACAGAAAATGGAGGAACACACATCATCAGTGGTGGGAAAAGTACCTCATTATCAAACTTGAGTAAAAGCAAAGATAACTTAATAGAAAATGACTCATAAAATTCACCCAGTAAAATACTACTTGAGTAAAAGTATTTGGTTCTCAATATGCTTAAGTATCAAAAGTAAATGTAATTGCTCAAATATTTTACTTTACTTGGCAAGACATTTAAGAACACATTCTTATTTACAATGACGGCCTACCAAAAGGCCTCCTGTGGGGGATTCAATGTTGTTTTATATAGGACAAAAACACCATGACACTACATAAAGAGAGACCTAAGACAACATAGCATCGGAGCAACACATGACAACACAGCATGATAGCAACACCACATGACAACAAGTTAGCAACAACATGGTAGCAGCATAAAACATATCACAAAAACAATTGGGCACAGACAACAGCACAAAGGCAAGAAGGTAGAGACAACAATACATCACACAATGCAGCCACAACCGTCAGTAAGTGTCCATGATTGAGTCTTTGAATGAAGAGATGGAGATAATTGTCCAGTTAGTGTTTTTTTTCCTCCAGTTTTGATATGTACTGAGAGAAGGACAGTGTACCGTCTAGCCATACTCCCAAGAACTTGTATGAGGTGACTATGAGGTGCACCTGCTAGTAGTAAGCATGAGATCTCTTCAACTTCAGCTCTCCATTCTGTATCTTCAGGTAAGGGCAGTCAACATAACTTGGTACATTTGGGCACTTGACCTCTAAGACTCCAAAGTGTGGTCTCACACTGGGATCAAATATGATTCCATCTGGAGAGGATCCTAACCACCACGGAGCACCTGGGTGCACTACGAAGCCACACGGAAAGAAGTCCACATTCTTCAGTGTGCAGTACTCCTATACAGCCACTGGCTCCATGGCCAGCCCCCTCTTCATCTCCATGGTCTGTATACCAGATCCCTGTATCCATGGTCTGTATACCAGATCCCTGTACAGCCAGATCCCTGGTCTGTATACCAGATCAGCCACTGGCTCCATGGCTAGCCCCCTCTTCATCTCCATGGTCTGTATACCAGATCCCTGTACAGCCACTGGCTCCATGGCCTGTATACCAGATCCCTGTACAGCCACTTCCATGGCTCCCCTCTTCATGGTCTGTATACCAGATCCCTGTACAGCCACTGGCT
Source organism: Oncorhynchus masou masou (assembly GCF_036934945.1). Taxonomy (NCBI): domain Eukaryota; kingdom Metazoa; phylum Chordata; class Actinopteri; order Salmoniformes; family Salmonidae; genus Oncorhynchus; species Oncorhynchus masou. The sequence continues at coordinate 16,654,198 of NC_088214.1, forward strand.
CCATGGCTAGCCCCCTCTTCATCTCCATGGTCTGTATACCAGATCCCTGTACAGCCACTGGCTCCATGGCTAGCCCCTCTTCATCTCCATGGTCTGTATACCAGATCCCTGGCCACTCTCCATGGCTAGCCCCCTCTTCATCTCCATGGTCTGTATACAGATCCCTGTACAGCCACTGGCTCCATGGCTAGCCCCTTCATCTTCATCTCCATGGCTCTGGCTATATCCCAGATCCCTGTACAGCCACTGGCTCCATGGCCCCCTCTTCATCTCCATGGTCTGTATACCAGATCCCTGTACAGCCACTGGCTCCATGGCTAGCCCCCTCTTCATCTCCATGGTCTGTATACCAGATCCCTGTACAGCCACTGGCTCCATGGCTAGCCCCCTCTTCATCTCCATGGTCTGTATACCAGATCCCTGTACAGCCACTGGCTCCATGGCTAGCCCCCTCTTCATCTCCATTCATCTCCATGGCTCCATGGCTATATGGTCTCCAGATCCCTGTACAGCCACTGGCTCCATGGCTAGCCCCCTCTTCATCCCCCTGTACAGCCACTGGCTCCATGGCTAGCCCCCTCATCTCCATGGTCTGTATACCAGATCCCTGTAGCCACTCCCATGGCTATGGTCCATGGTCTGTATACCAGATCCCTGTACAGCCACTGGCTCCATGGCTAGCCCCCTATACCAGATCCCTGTACAGCCACTGGCTCCATGGCTAGCCCCCTCTTCATCTCCATGGTCTGTATACCAGATCCCTGTACAGCCACTGGCTCCATGGCTAGCCCCCTCTTCATCTCCATGGTCTGTATACACAGCCACTGGCTCCATGGCTAGCCCCCTCTTCATCTCCATGGTCTGTATACCAGATCCCTGTACAGCCACTGGCTCCATGGCTAGCCCCCTCTTCATCTCCATGGTCTGTATACCAGATCCCTGTACATGCCATCTCCATGGTCTGTATACCATCCCTGGCCACTGGCTCCATGGCCCCCTCTTCATCTCCATGGTCTGTATACCAGATCCCTGTACAGCCACTGGCTCCATGGCTAGCTCCCTCTTCATCTCCATGGTCTGTATACATCTCCATGGCTCTGTATATCTCCATGGTCTGTATCCCTGTACAGCCACTGGCTCCATGGCTAGCCCCCTCTTCATCTCCATGGTCTGTATACCAGATCCCTGTACAGCCACTGGCTCCATGGCTAGCCCCTCTTCATCTCCATGGTCTGTATACAGATCCCTGTACAGCCACTGGCTCCATGGCCACTGGCTCCATGGCCCCCTCTTCATCTCCATGGTCTGTATACCAGATCCCTACCAGATCCCCCCTGGTCTGTACAGCCACTGGCTCCATGGCCCCCTCTTCATCTCCATGGTCTGTATACCAGATCCCTGTACAGCCACTGGCTCCATGGCCCCCTATCTCCATGGTCTGTATACCAGATCCCACTGGCTCCATGACTTCATCTCCATGGTTTGCATACACAGAACACTTCCTGCAACACAGGAGCAGTGGCTTTGGACCACTATCACTGGTACTGAGTGCTTTAACACCATCTGTGAAGATAAGTGTGATGGAAGACTGAAGTGAGAATGAATAACAATAAACATAGTAGTGTCTAGTCTTCTTAACTATGGGCTAATTTAACTATACAGGAATACATTGTGTTTCATTAACAAAACTACCAAACACTGCATCAACAGATCTTAACCCAATAACCTGTTAAGTGGGCAATTCTAAATTGGGATTGGGACCCATCATTAATATCTTTCTACTGATAAGATTAAACGTGGATACTGTCTCCATCACATTTTGACCATGATGACAGTGTCTCACTTGTTTAACAAGGTCCCTAGTAGCTATCTATAACCTTTCCCTACTTTCATGCTGTGCGGCTTTTTACTCTCCCTCGTGGACCTGTGGCAGGCAGGCCTCACGGTGATCTCCCCTGTCAATGTATATTTGTTAGATACTGTTTAGAAAACATGAATAACAATTGTTTTAGCTAGCAAATATAGCTAGCAATCATAACTTAACCAAGCTAACGAAAATACACACATTCTCAGGTAGATTCTGTAAAAGTTACGTCATTTTACGAAGTAACTAGCTAGCTACAGTTAATAGTTAAATTAGCTAGCTAATGATTGTAGCTAGCTAACGTTATATCTGTCACTGACTTGGTACTCACCTTCATAGTTGTCTATGTAGCTTCCTATATACATCTTGAACCCATTTTCATTCTTGCTAGCTGGTGTCTCGGAGGCTGATGTAACAATTCGATGTACAATATTAATTTGAGGCAAGTCCCGAATAATTTAGTAAAAAAACTGCGACATAGTGGTAGTAACGTTATATCGTCGATAACAACTAGATTGACCGGAAATTGCCAAACCGATAGGAATTGTGTTTAGAACTTTTGATCATAGAATGTGCATCAGGCATCTATTGTGATGGACGCTGTAGGAGAGAGGAATAACACCGTGGGAGAGACAAAAATGTAGTAAAAAACACCCTAAATATGTTTAGAACGACAACTGAACTTTCTTCTGTTGATTCTTGTTTTGTTTTTTTTATGTAACAATTCCAACCCTCCTCCTTTATTCGGGATTGGGACCGACAAAAGTGACCCAAAAGAGACACTCTGGCGGAGTTACTTCGTTTTTATTGTGTTTTTTAGTTTAGTTTTCTTAATTTGCTTTGGTTTTTAACCTTATGGTACACTTAGTAGCCAACAACAAGTCCCAGTAAAACAGGAACATTTTTAACCATAACATTAAAAAAAATACAAAATAGTATACAATCTACATTAACAATCTAAATGGACCAAAAAGGGACAATAGAAAAAGCTGTCAATGGCAATGTGAGAAATTATGGTAACTCGTCTGGCCTTTTTTTCCCAGACCCCCCTTCACACACACACACACACACACACACACACACACACACACACACACACACACACACACACACACACACACACACACACACAGACTGTGCTGACTCACAGAAAGAGTGGGTCATCGTCATTTTGGTCAAGGCTCTCTATGGCAGGTTCAGTAACTGAGGGAGCTGACTTAAATGAGTAAGCAGCTGATGTGCCAAAAAGCTGCAAAATATTATCAGGCAGCTGGTGCGCATAGCAAGCCTCATCAGACAGCTTCAGTCCATATCGAATGTACAGGATGGAGTTAAGGGTCTGCAAGGACATCCGATTTCTAAGTTTGCTTTTTACCACACTCATCTGTCTGAATACTCTCTCGACTTCAGCATTGGAGTGTGGCAAGGACAACACAGACACAGCTGCCATGGCAAGTTCTTGAAACAGGTTGATATCAGCTGCATCCCTGAACGTCCAAATCTCACTCCAGAAGCCCAGTGTGTTTTTGTCTCGTTCCATTTACTAAGATGGATGGCACGCCATTGCTGGATAATCTTGTCTATCTCTGCAGGGGTGTAGCCAAGGATCTTGGCTATTTTTTCTATTTCTCTTATTGGACTTTAGAGTTTCCTACACATTGAAAACTGACATGTACTGCAATGTTTCGATGTTGTCTGGCAGTCTCACCCTCAACTCATTAGTGAGGGAGATGGTGATGGCTACACACCGCTTTCGGACATTGTTTTCATCCACAGGCGCAAGGTGGAGCTCAGCTGCATTTGACTCAAAAAGGTAACCAAGGTACGGTTTGGGACTCATGAATCCATCTATTGCCCCTTTGAGTACATCAACATTTTCCATTGGATTCAGCACCCTGCTGCTCACAGACTTGATCAGGCTAACCAAGCTGTCAAGTAGCTTAAGAAGGTCTATTTGCTCTCCCTCAAAAGCCTTGATGGCCACCCAGCACTGACTTCAAAAAAGTCAGATACAATATGTTTTGAGGATCACTGTACATGGAGTGTAAAACCTCAGCCATGTCACAGTGTTCACTGGACTTGGGGACTGCAAAATGCAGCCTAAGCTCCTCCCACTGGTCCAAAATGCGTGAAACCGCGGGTTCAATGGAGAGCCAACGTGTGGCACACCCCTTGGTTATCTGTAAAGGTTTCTCCCCACAGTTGATGGTCTCATATATGGCCTTGTAGGCCTCCCTGCACTTTGGAGACACTGAAAACCAGTTATAAGTCTCTCGTACCAAGTACTCCACACCACAGGGGATGGTGTCACTGGAAGCATGACTTACAGCAAGCTGCAGAGAGTGGCACACACAGCAAATAGGAACCAGACATTTGAGGCCATACTCCTCCTCCATCACTTTATGGACCCCATTGTTAATCCTGTCATAACAGAGGCATTGTCAGTCCCTGTCCCCAGGAGTTTCTCTTTAAGACAACACTTCTTGAGGAAAGCCACAACAGCACAGGCTATAGATTTGGCATCTTCTCCCTCAAACTCAATAAGCCCCAGAAATGTTGATACAATTGTCTGCCTGGTGTCACTAAAGTACCTTATCACAACCCCCAGGTACTTAGAAACACTTACATCTGTGGACTCATCGAGGAGGAGACTGAAACGCTGGTCACCCACATCTGCAACCAACTTTTTCAGAAAGTATGGTCCTAGAACATCATTAATAATTTCTGTGCACTTTGTCCTGTCCTTTTTGAAGGGGGTAGCAGCAGTGGAGTCTGAGAAAGCAGCTCTACATGCTTCTCCAAATGTGATCACATGCCAGCATGGAACAGTGTTCAGAGAGGCATTGCAGGCCATGGCGAGGCCATGGTGGCCTCAGCCTATTTTGCCATTTTTTTAACCACAAATGGCAGCTTGGTTTGGGTGGAACTGTTATAAGGCTTTTGAGTATGTTTTTGAGTTGTCATGTGTTTTTTTACATCACTAAGTTTGGCGTAGAAACCAGCCTTACAATACAGACAGTATGCCCGTGTATCATCTCCAATAAACAGCTTCAACCAGCCTTTGAATTCAGGGTTTGATTCCCACTCTTTTCTGTATTTTTGAGTGTACAGTTTAGACTGAGACATGATGAGCTAGCCAGCTAGATGTTTAGCTTATCTCACAGAGAGGCACACACACAGTGGACAAGGTGAGTAAGTGACTGAGGCTGGGTGAGTCAAATGCAGTGATTTATTTTTGTGCAGTGATGTATTTTAGACAAAGAACATTTTACATTTACATCCCACCCTGAATGTAAGCCAAGCCCTGACTGCAGCTGGGAGGGACTGCTGCGCGAGGACTGGGCTGCCTGTGAGACAGGCGTGGGGCCTACGTCAGCACCCACTGCTCGTTGAGAAGAGTAAGCACGTATCATTTGTTGCTAGTCGATTTTTTGAAAATGTGTCGCTAGTGGGGTCAGAATATTCGCTAAATATAGGTTGGCAACACTGGGGCTGGGACATGTTTGAACCTTTTTGGGATAGGGGACAGCATTTTCACTTTTGGATGAATAGCGTGCCAAGAGTGAACTGCCTCCTACTCTGTCTCAGATGCTAATATATGCATAGTATTAATAGTATTGGATGCAAAACACTCTGAAGTTTGTAAAACTGTTTGGATGATGTCTGTGAGTACAACAGAACTCATATGGCAGGTGAAAACCTAAGAAATATCCAACCAGGAAGTGGAACATCTGAGGTTTGTAGTTTTTCAAAGCTTGGCCTACCGAATACACATTGAGATATGGATGAGGTTGCACTTCCCAGGGCTTCCACTAGATGTCAACCATCTTTAGAAACTGGTTTGAGGATTCTACTATAAAAGAAGGGCTCATGAGACCTCTTTAAGTCTGTGGTGTGGCAGAGAGCCTTGGTCTCATGACGCGCGCTCCCGACAGAGTTACTTCTCCCTGTGCTTCTCTGAAGACAAAGGAATTCTCCGGTTGGAACATTATTGATGTTTTATGTTAAAAACATCCTAACGATTGATTCCATACATTGTTTGACATGTTTCTAAAGGACTGTAACAGAACTTTTCAAGTTTTTGTCTGGATGAAGTGCCTGCGCCTCATGATGATGGATTACTGGGCTGAACACGCTAACAACAACAAGTGGCTATTTGGACATAAATGATGGAACTTTACGGAACAAATCAGTCATTTATTGTCAAACTGGGATTCATGGGAGTGCCTTCTGATGAAGATCATCAAAGGTAAGTGAATATTTATGGTGTTGTTTCTAACTTTGTTGATTCCAAAATGTTGGATATTCCTCTGGCTGTTTTGGGTTCTGAGCGCCGTTCTCAGATTATGCTTTTTCCTTCAAGTTTTTTTCAATATCTGACACAGCGGTTGCATTAACCTGTTGAAACTCTGGGGGCGCTATATCATTTTTTGATAAAAAGACGTGCCCGTTTTAAGCGCAATATTTTGTCACAAAAAGATGCTCGACTATGCATATAATTGGTAGCTTTGGAAAGAAAACACTCTGACGTTTCCAGAACTGCAAAGATATTTTCTGTGCGTGCCCTAGAACGTGAGCTACAGGCAAAACCAAGATGAAACGGCATCCAGGAAATTAGCAGGATTTTTGAGGCTCAGTTTTCCATTGTCTCCTTATATGGCTGTGAATGCGAGAGGAGGGAGTCAGCCCTTTCTGTCGTTTCCCAAGGTGTCTGCAGCATTGTGACGTATTTGTAGGCATATCATTGGAAGATTGACCATAAGAGACCACATTTACCAGGTGTCCGCCCGGTGTCCTGTGCCGAAATTGGTGCGCAAAAGTCAGCTGCAAGTATATTTCCACAGAATTCAGAGAAGAATGCAGGCTTCCACAAACGATATATCAATGAAGAGATATGTGAAAAAACACCTTGAGGATTGATTCCAAACAACATTTGCCATGTTTCGGTCGATATTATGGAGTTAATTCGGAAAAAGTTTGACGTTGTAGGTGACTGAATTTTCGGTTCGTTTCGGTAGCCAAATGTGATGTACAAAACGGAGCGATTTCTCCTACACAAAGACGCTTTCAGGAAAAACTGCACATTTGGTATGTAACTGAGAGTCTCCTCATTGAAAACATCCGAAGCTCTTCAAAGGTAAATGATTTTATTTATTTGGTTATCTGGTTTTTGTGAAAATGTTGCGTATAGGGGCGGTCTTTTAATTTTTGGATAAAAAAACATTCCCGTTTTAAACAAGATATTTTGTCACGAAAAGGAAAGAAAACACTCTGACGTTTCCAAAACTGCAAAGATATTGTCTGTGAGTGCCCCAGAACTAATTCTTCAGGCGAAACCAAGATGAAATTTCATACAGGAAATGCCCCAGATTTTGAATGCGCTGTGTTCCAATGTCTCCTTATATGGCTGTGAATACGCCAGGAATGAGCCTACACTTTCTGTCGTTTCCCCAAGGTGTCTGCAGCATTGTGACGTATTTGTAGGCATATCAATGGAAGATTGACTATAAGAGACTACATTTACCAGGTGTCCGCTTGGTGTCCTCCGTCGAAATTATTGCGCAATCTCCCGCTGCGTCCACTTTTCCATTTGGTTCAGAGGAGAAAGGCAACTGCCACGAATGATTTATCATCGAATAGATATGTGAAAAACACCTTGAGGATTGATTCTAAACAACGTTTGCCATGTTTCTGTCGATATTATGGAGTTAAGTTGGAAAAAAGTTTGGCGTTATAATGACTGAATTTACAGGGTTTTTTCTTAGCCAAACGTGATGAACAGAACGGAGCGATTTCTCCTACACAAATAATATTTTTGGAAAAACTGAACATTTGCTATCTAACTGAGAGTCTCCTCATTGAAAACATCCGAAGTTCTTCAAAGGTAAATTATTTTATTTGAATGCTTTTCTTGTTTTTGTGAAAATGTTGCCTGCTGAATGCTAGGCTTCATGCTATGCTAGCTATCAATACTCTTACACAAATGCTTGTGTAGCTATGGTTGAAAAGCATATTTTTAAAATCTGAGATGACAGTGTTTTTAACAATTAGCGATTTTCATGAATTAACGTTGCGTTATGCTAATGAGCTTGAGGCTATGATTACGCCCCCGGATACGGGATTGCTCGACGCTAGAGGTTAACAAGATGTTTATCTTTCATTTGCTGTATTGGACTTGTTGATGTGTGAAAGTTACATATTTCAAAAAAATATTTTTGAATTTCGCGCACTGCGTTTTCAGCGGAATGTTGTCGAGGGGTTCCGCTAGCAAGCCTCTCATTTTACAGTGGGTCAGCCATGGTTCTGTCATTTTAGAAAAACTCCCCACTGTGTTATTGGGGAGTTTTTCAATGCTGCAGAAATGTTTTGGTACCCTTCCTCAGATCTGTGCCTCAACACAATCCTGTCTTGGAGCTCTACGGACAATTCCTTCAACCTCATGGCTTGGTTTTTGCTCTGACATGCACTGTCAACTGTGGGACCTTATATAAACAGGTGTGGTTTTGAGTAGCATTTAGCACGCAACATTTTCACAAAAAACCAGATAACCAAATAAATAAAATCATTTACCTGAAGAGTTCTGATGTTTTCAATGAGGAGACTCTCAGTTACATACCAAATTTTCGCAGTTTTTCTTGGAGAATGGTCGCCTGTGCCGTAGGGAGAAACGTCTGCTTACATTGCGTCTGGCTGCCCGAACGGCTCCAAAATTCAGTCACCCAAACCTAAAACTTTTCCGGATTAACTACATAATATCGACCGAAACATGGCAAACGTGTTTGGAATCAATCCTCCAGGTGTTTTTCACATGGAACTCTCTTCATTGATAATATCCCTGTCAATCCTCAAGGTACACATATCTCTTCATTGATATGCAGTTCGTGGAAGCTTGCTTTCCTCTCTGTATCCCAAGGAAAAATACTGGCAGGTGACTTTTTGCGCACCAATTCAGCATCGGCGCAGGACAATGTGGTCTCTTATGTCAGTCTTCAATGATCTGCCTAATTTTTGTGCAGTGATGTATTTTAGACAAAGAACATTTTACATTTACATCCCACCCTGAATGTAAGCCAAGCCCTGACTGCAGCTGGGAGGGACTGCTGCGCGAGGACTGGGCTGCCTGTGAGACAGGCGTGGGGCCTACGTCAGCACCCACTGCTCGTTGAGAAGAGTAAGCACGTATCATTTGTTGCTAGTCGATTTTTTGAAAATGTGTCGCTAGTGGGGTCAGAATATTCGCTAAATATAGGTTGGCAACACTGGGGCTGGGACATGTTTGAACCTTTTTGGGATAGGGGACAGCATTTTCACTTTTGGATGAATAGCGTGCCCAGAGTGAACTGCCTCCTACTCTGTCTCAGATGCTAATATATGCATAGTATTAATAGTATTGGATGCAAAACACTCTGAAGTTTGTAAAACTGTTTGGATGATGTCTGTGAGTACAACAGAACTCATATGGCAGGTGAAAACCTGAGAAATATCCAACCAGGAAGTGGGACATCTGAGGTTTGTAGTTTTTCAAAGCTTGGCCTACCGAATACACATTGAGATATGGATGAGGTTGCACTTCCCAGGGCTTCCACTAGATGTCAACCATCTTTAGAAACTGGTTTGAGGATTCTACTATAAAAGAAGGGCTCATGAGACCTCTTTAAGTCTGTGGTGTGGCAGAGAGCCTTGGTCTCATGACGCGCGCTCCCGACAGAGTTACTTCTCGTTCCTGTGCTTCTCTGAAGACAAAGGAATTCTCCGGTTGGAACATTATTGATGTTTTATGTTAAAAACATCCTAACGATTGATTCCATACATTGTTTGACATGTTTCTAAAGGACTGTAACAGAACTTTTCAAGTTTTTGTCTGGATGAAGTGCCTGCGCCTCATGATGATGGATTACTGGGCTGAACACGCTAACAACAACAAGTGGCTATTTGGACATAAATGATGGAACTTTACGGAACAAATCAGTCATTTATTGTCGAACTGGGATTCATGGGAGTGCCTTCTGATGAAGATCATCAAAGGTAAGTGAATATTTATGGTGTTGTTTCTAACTTTGTTGATTCCAAAATGTTGGATATTCCTCTGGCTGTTTTGGGTTCTGAGCGCCGTTCTCAGATTATGCTTTTTCCTTCAAGTTTTTTTCAATATCTGACACAGCAGTTGCATTAACCTGTTGAAACTCTGGGGGCGCTATATCATTTTTTGATAAAAAGACGTGCCCGTTTTAAGCGCAATATTTTGTCACAAAAAGATGCTCGACTATGCATATAATTGGTAGCTTTGGAAAGAAAACACTCTGACGTTTCCAGAACTGCAAAGATATTTTCTGTGCGTGCCCTAGAACGTGAGCTACAGGCAAAACCAAGATGAAACGGCATCCAGGAAATTAGCAGGATTTTTGAGGCTCAGTTTTCCATTGTCTCCTTATATGGCTGTGAATGCGAGAGGAGGGAGTCAGCCCTTTCTGTCGTTTCCCCAAGGTGTCTGCAGCATTGTGACGTATTTGTAGGCATATCATTGGAAGATTGACCATAAGAGACCACATTTACCAGGTGTCCGCCCGGTGTCCTGTGCCGAAATTGGTGCGCAAAAGTCAGCTGCAAGTATTTTTCCACAGAATTCAGAGAAGAATGCAGGCTTCCACAAACGATATATCAATGAAGAGATATGTGAAAAAACACCTTGAGGATTGATTCCAAACAACATTTGCCATGTTTCGGTCGATATTATGGAGTTAATTCGGAAAAAGTTTGACATTGTAGGTGACTGAATTTTCGGTTCGTTTCGGTAGCCAAATGTGATGTACAAAACGGAGCGATTTCTCCTACACAAAGACGCTTTCAGGAAAAACTGCACATTTGGTATGTAACTGAGAGTCTCCTCATTGAAAACATCCGAAGCTCTTCAAAGGTAAATGATTTTATTTATTTGGTTATCTGGTTTTTGTGAAAATGTTGCGTATAGGGGGCGGTCTTTTAATTTTTGGATAAAAAAACATTCCCGTTTTAAACAAGATATTTTGTCACGAAAAGGAAAGAAAACACTCTGACGTTTCCAAAACTGCAAAGATATTGTCTGTGAGTGCCCCAGAACTAATTCTTCAGGCGAAACCAAGATGAAATTTCATACAGGAAATGCCCCAGATTTTGAATGCGCTGTGTTCCAATGTCTCCTTATATGGCTGTGAATACGCCAGGAATGAGCCTACACTTTCTGTCGTTTCTCCAAGGTGTCTGCAGCATTGTGACGTATTTGTAGGCATATCAATGGAAGATTGACTATAAGAGACTACATTTACCAGGTGTCCGCTTGGTGTCCTCCGTCGAAATTATTGCGCAATCTCCAGCTGCGTCCACTTTTCCATTTGGTTCAGAGGAGAAAGGCAACTGCCACGAATGATTTATCATCGAATAGATATGTGAAAAACACCTTGAGGATTGATTCTAAACAACGTTTGCCATGTTTCTGTCGATATTATGGAGTTAAGTTGGAAAAAAGTTTGGCGTTATAATGACTGAATTTACAGGGTTTTTTCTTAGCCAAACGTGATGAACAGAACGGAGCGATTTCTCCTACACAAATAATATTTTTGGAAAAACTGAACATTTGCTATCTAACTGAGAGTCTCCTCATTGAAAACATCCGAAGTTCTTCAAAGGTAAATTATTTTATTTGAATGCTTTTCTTGTTTTTGTGAAAATGTTGCCTGCTGAATGCTAGGCTTAATGCTATGCTAGCTATCAATACTCTTACACAAATGCTTGTGTAGCTATGGTTGAAAAGCATATTTTTAAAATCTGAGATGACAGTGTTTTTAACAATTAGCGATTTTCATGAATTAACGTTGCGTTATGCTAATGAGCTTGAGGCTATGATTACGCCCCCGGATACGGGATTGCTCGACGCTAGAGGTTAACAAGATGTTTATCTTTCATTTGCTGTATTGGACTTGTTGATGTGTGAAAGTTACATATTTCAAAAAAATATTTTCGAATTTCGCGCACTGCGTTTTCAGCGGAATGTTGTCGAGGGGTTCCGCTAGCAAGCCTCTCATTTTACAGTGGGTCAGCCATGGTTCTGTCATCTTAGAAAAGCTCCCCACTGTGTTATTGGGGAGTTTTTCAATGCTGCAGAAATGTTTTGGTACCCTTCCTCAGATCTGTGCCTCAACACAATCCTGTCTTGGAGCTCTACGGACAATTCCTTCAACCTCATGGCTTGGTTTTTGCTCTGACATGCACTGTCAACTGTGGGACCTTATATAAACAGGTGTGTGCCTTTCCAAATCATGTCCAAACAATTGAATTTACCACAGGTGGACTCCAATTAAGTTGTAGAAACAAGAGTGATGAATTGAAACAGGATGCACGTCTGAATACGTATTTTTATTTTACTTTTCCTTTATTTAACTAGGCAAGTCAGTTAAGAACAAATTCTTATTTTAAATGACGGCCTAAGAACAGTGGGTTAACTGCCTGTTCAGGGGCAGAACGACAGATTTGCACCTTGTCAGCTCAGGGATTTGAACATGCAACCTTCTGGGTATTAGCACAACGCTCTAACCACTAGGCTACTAGGTATTTACAAAAATAAATAAACAAATATATATATGTCTAAATGTATATACATTCTAAAAATTCTAAAAACCTGTTTTCGCGTGGTCACGATGGGGTATTGCGTGTAGATTGATGAAGAAAAACATTTATTTAATACATTTTAGAATAAGGCTGTAATGTAACAAATATGGGAAAAGAGATCCTTTCTGAATGCACTGTATCTGGTGTACTATGGTCTTAGACGTGCTCTCACTAACCCTCATCTTTTTCTCTGTCTCTCCTTCCGGAGGGCCTGAAGCGCTTGGACCGCAACTGAGGACACCCTGGCCTGACACCTGGCAGGCTCAGAACACAGGCTTAGAAGCCTCCTGTTAGGCCGGAACATTTCCTAGCAACATTAGTCCTTGTAGTGAAGTCTTGGAGCCCAAAAAACTTCTTGGCTGCAGATATAATGATTTCCAGCTTCTTGGACCCCTAAGACCCATTGTACAGTTAGTCACTGTGGCTATAAATGCCACAAAATCCACCTTCTTATCCACCTTCTTCACAATGAGTGTATCCAGATTATCCAATTGACTTAAAATACTAGCAACTGGTTGCAATACATCCACCTCCATATCTTCATCACTGTTCCATCTTGTCCGTTCAACTCTCTTCAATGCCTCCGCATAGGAGATTCACTGCGCAGCCCTCTAATCCTGGACACCTCGACCTCCTTCAGTCTAACAGGGCACTCAAGGAAGTCCATGGTATGATCCACACCAGTGTTGCTACATTTTCCATTCACAGATTCTTCAATATCATACTTCTCCCATCTGCAAACATTTGACCATATCCTTCACAATTTCCACACTGTAGTGGTTTGGACTCAAATGCTCTCACCGCATACCTCACATATCCAAACGTCACATATTCAGGTAGTCTCCTTAAACACCAATAATATTGCTAGGATTTTTCCTAACTTTCATTTACCATACGGGTCAGGCGACTTGCACTGACCACTCCTGGTACTCATCATCTATATCCAACGAGACTCCAGCTATAACTCCTTTGCAGGCTCCCTGCTCCATGTTACTTCTGAGGTGGACAATTTTGCCAGATCCAGTGCCTGGTTCTTCTGTTCTTCATCAACACAATTAACCAAAACAAGGCAGCTTCTAATATCCTTGATTAAATCCACCTTTCCCACTGATTTCTTCACAGTCCTCAATATAACAAATGGAATTCCCAAATTAATCTCATTGTCCAAAAAAACGCAGTCCAATAAGAAATGCATTATTGGACCAGTCCTTGTCTTCTACCACAACTTTTGATGGGAAAACCTAAATTGCACCACCATCCACCTATACACTATCCGCAAAAACCCACCACCCATCCCAGTACTTTGGCGCTAAACAATCCTACACCAGGCTGTTGGTCTGGGAGGATGGAACCACTTCTCTCAAAACTTCCTGTAGATCTTCTGCACTAAAATCTCTCTGTCACGAGAATTTTCAATCCCAATGATGATAACTAAACCATTATTTAGGCTTTGACCAATCCCCGAGGTTTGTATGACCCTGGGTTTAATAATAATTAGGCAAAGACTCAGCTTCTGCAAAAGGTCTGTAAAGTTTATTCAGAGAACATTCTAAAGTCCAAACATGCATTTTATAACTCTCACCCCCACCTACTTCCTTGAACATACACACACACAAACCGTAGGTGGGCTGTATCCCTCCCCACAGTTCACATTCCTCGTATATCACTACCAAGCTGGCAGTTCCATACCGTTGCCTCCCTCCTGAGATTAGAGGGACCTTGACAGTGTCTCTTTCCTGTCAAAAGTTTTTCAAAGTTCTAACCAGGTCAGGTCATGTATAGTTTATTGTCCTCTCCTCTTAGTCACGCACATTTCTCTTCCTTACTTCTCTCAACCAAACCTTATTGGACTTTAGTCTAAATATTATTAATACATTTTACATAGTCTAATAATTACGTAAGTCAAATTATTCTTATACATGTTACATAATCTAATAATTAATCTTCAGGGTGGAATTCTTTAGTCATTACCTTAAACATATAAATTCCCCTATCACCAATGTGTGAGGAAACACCGTGCACCTGGCAACCTTGGTTAGCGGGCACTGCGCCCGGCCCGCCACAAGAGTCGCTGGTGCGTGATGAGTCAAGGATATCCCTACCGGCCAAACCCTCCCTAAGCCGGCCAATTGTGCGTTGCCCCACGGACCTCCCGGTCGCGGCCGGTTGTGACAGAGCCTGGGCGCGAACCCAGGGTCTCTGGTGGCACAGCTGGCGCTGCGGTACTGCGCCCTTAACCACTGCGCCACCCGGGAGGCCGGATGTCCCTTCTGCACATTGCTGAAACATTCAGAATCCTTGGCACCTAAAGCACTGTACCGGGTTCAGAACAAAGTCCCTCACAGAATAACAAATACTACCCAACATGACCTTATCAGGTAGAAGCTCTGTGTCAAAGCTCAACAAGACAAACAGGGTATTCTCAGTTGTGCCATTTCCACCTGGTCTATGTCTCACTAAACGGTGGGCGTCACAAACACCAGGAATATGATTTTTCATTTGATCCACCTCTACACTCAACGTTACCCCACTGATCACACCTTTGAACAGCGGCCTGCTCCAAAGAGCAAAGCACGACACAAGTTGAGACACATGACTCGAAGCGCCCGCTTCCTGTGGGCGGCGGATACACAAAAAAAACAAATACATTCCACTTCTCTACACTTTCATAGATGTAACCATTCCCAGTTTGTCCTTTACCCAGCTTGACACAATGTACACTACCAGTCAAAAGTTTTAGAACACCTACTCATTCAAGGGTTTTTCTTAATTTTTACTATTTTCTACATGGTAGAATAATTGTGAAGACATCAAAACTATGAAATTACACATATGGAATCATGTAGTAACCAAAAAAGTGGAAATATATATATATATATATTTTTAAATGTATTCTAAATAAATCACAGACAGTGTCACCAGCAAAGCACCCACTGTTACGGCTTTCTAGGTGGGAAGGCGAGTCGGACCAAAATGCGGCGTGTAGATTGCGATCCATGTTTAAGAAACAAACGTAAAACACAAATCAATTACAAACACTACAAAACGTAACGAAAACCCGAAACAGCCTATACTGGTGTAAATAAACACAGAACAAGGACATCAGGACACTAAGGACAATCACCCACCAAACACTCAAAGAATATGGCTGCCTAAATATGGTTCCCAATCAGAGACAACGATAAACACCTGCCTCTGATTGAGAACCACTTCAGACAGCCATAGACTTAACTAGAACACCCCACTAAGCTACAATCCCAATACAAACACACCACATACAAAAACCCATGCCACACCCTGGCCTGACCAAATAAATGAAGACAAACACAAAATACTTCGACCAGGGCGTGACACCCACACACCATAACACCTCCTCCTCCATGCTTTACAGTGGGAAATACACATGTAGACATCACCCGTTCACCCACACTGTGTCTCACAAAGACACGCCGGTGGGAACCAAAAATCTCAAATTCGGACTCCAAGCTAAATGACAAATTTTCACTCGTCTAATGTCTAACGTCTCTCGCCAAATTCTTCTTATTGGTGTCCTTTAGTAGTGGTTTCTTTGCAGGAATTCGACCACGAAGGCCTGATTCACACAGTCTCCTTTGAACAGCTGATTGTTTTTTGATTACTGTTACTTGAACTCTGTGAAACAATTTTTTGGGCTGCAATTTCTGAGGCTAGTAACTAATTAACTAATTTCTGAGGCTAGTAACTATCCTCTGCAGCAGAGGTAACTCTGGGTCTTCCCTTCCTGTGGCGGTCCTCATGAGAGTCACTTTCATCATAATGCTTGATGGTTTTTGCGACTGCACTTGAAGAAACTTTCAAAGTTATTGAAATTGTCAGTATTCACTGACCTTCATGTCTTAAAGTAATGATGGACTGTCATTTCTCTTTGCTTATTTGAGCTGTTCTTGCCATAATATGGACTTGGTCTTTTACCAAATAGGGCTATCTTCTGTATACCACCCCTACCTTATCACAACACAATTGATTGGCTCAAACGCATTAAGAAGAACAGCAATTCCACAAATGTACTTTTACCAAGGCACACCTGTTAATGCAAATGCATTCCAAGTGACTACCTCATGAAGCTGGTTAAGAAAATGCCAAGAGTGTGTAAAGCTGTCAACCAGGCAAAGGGTGGCTATTTGAAGAATCTCAAATATAAAATATATTTCGATTTGTATAACACTTTTTTGGTTACTACATGAATCCATATGTGTTATTGCATAGTGTTGTCTTCACAATTTTTCTACAATGTAGAAAATAGTAAAAATAAAGAAAAACCCTTGAATGAGTAGGTGTTTTAAAACATTTGACCGGTCGTGTATGAGTCGGTCAAGAGGCATGAATCCACCCTTTCCAAAAATCTCACTCCTACCGGTCCCGGTAGGATTCTCAGCTCAAATGTTAGAAGTCTCCACTACACCAGTCGCCACAGATAGGGCCACTTCATCCTGGTCTGACTCAACCTCAGAGTTCTCACCATTGCCGACCAACTCCATTGTGAGATCCTCGAGATTCTCAAGAGAACAAGAAGACATAAAGGTAAGATTACTTGGTTTGTATTCAGGAGACCAAGGTAGGTACTCAATAGTCGAAGGTGTGTACTCAAATCTCTGATCTTAGCAGCGCCATTCTTGAGCTTTTCTGTAAGGGCATGTTTAGAAACCATAGCGAGCTTTTCACTGGATTAATTTGAGTCTTTTTGAGTCTGTTTGTAAGATTGTGATAAAAAAAACATGTTCAGATCTGATTTGAAAAAATTAACAGTCAAAATTATGTTTAGATCGTGTTTCCAAAGCAAAGTTCCACCAGGTGACAGCAGTCAGTCAGCATACACACATATGATTGTAACAGAAGCTAACGTGATCATTGACAGCCCAGTCACATGAAACATATTGATGAAAATGCATTATGAACAGTACACACACATACGATTATACTTTAGCAAGGCCTTCATGAAGTCTTCATCTCATCCCCACCAGGTGGCAGTAGCAACACATGTAATGGGTGTGGTATTTGAAATCTGTTTGAATTAAGTTAATGCTCCTTACAATGGTTAAGCGCATACGTGATGTACTTTGGTGGTGGTGTCACTGGTGTGTCAGGTTCAAGAGCGTTATCCTCCTCTGAGCACATTAAAATCATTATTTTTGACAAATAGTGCCACAGAACATGAATGTTTACACAACAGTTCCATTCCATTGTTATATGACATATTCACAGTCACTTGATCTACCTTATTGTATTCAATCTATTATTTATGTGTTCAAACAATGGACAGTCACATTAAACGAGCCATAAATTACAATGCATGTATTTCTGTGTCTTCCTACCATTGTCATTATTTCATGCTCCGTGTCATATGAAATACAACAGCGGAGAACCAATCTCAGACACCCTTGAATCGAGAGGATACAATATCCTTTTATTAGTTATTATTCCAGTCATTTATTTTGTTAACGAACCAATTTTACAGTAGGCCCTGTGTGTGTATATTGGTGGCAGTTTACAGTTTCCCTGTCAATGTGATTTTCTCTCTAATCAGCTGTGCAAATAGAGCCAGAATCACAAGCACACACACGCACACAGAGAAACACACACGCACACAGAGAAACACACACGCACACAGAGAAACACACACGCACACAAACAGGAAAAATACAACAGAGTAATAAATACACTTTATTCAACACGCCATCGTGGAATTTTATCAACATCGTGCAGGAGCGATGAAGCCCCAAAGGGAGACTAACCTGGGGTTGTCTGGTGGGGTTCAAAGTTCACCTTCCACCCTCCAGAACACACACAGAGTAGAACCACACACCCTTGAAACACTACATGTAGCTATGTCAGGACTTGCAATTCCAATGCACTATATTTTCACTAGGATTTAATGGTCTTTGTAAACAGCTTGATAAATCTCCTGACAATCTGACTTTCCTCTCTGACTCTGAATATTTTTTTCACACACACACACACACACACACACACACACACACACACACACACACACACACACACACACACACACACACACACACACACACACACACACACACACACACACACACACACACACACACACACACACACACACACACACTTCCCTCAGAGTCCACACAAACAGCACAACTTAACCACAGATAGGATCACACAGCATAGTGCAGCACCACTCCAAGGCAGATAAATACCCCTCCCCCTGACATTATCTACCGCTCTTACAGTTTAGAAACATTCTGGGGTCATATTCATTGTGTTCCTCTATAATGTACACAACATCAGGACCCAGGTAAACTCATAAATATAGATTTCTGCCTTACGCTATCTCCCATAGGAATTCCATTTAGACGTTGTCTGTAGTTGTACCAGTCATATTTAGAGTACAGAGGATGTCTTTGTTTCGTTTTGCCTCACAGGTTTTCCCCGAGGCAAAGCCCAGTCAGCTCCACTCAGTTTGCTTGTAACCTATGAGCTTCTACTCTGAATGTAGATGACATTAGGAAGTGGATACACAGTAAGGTGAGTATGTTGTGGGTAGTTTTTATATTACAATAATACGTTTAGCTGTTCGTTTTTTGTCTGAGGACATGAAAAGTTTCTTCAAACTAGTATTAGAGAATTGCTTTATGCTTATGTACTGTAAGTATGACAAAATATAATGTCCCCTCAGCTAACATCAAGTCACTGAAGAGCAATACAAACAGTCATTTGAACAAAACATTTGCAAAAGAATGCTTTCTTTTATTTTGAATTCTGAATAAACAGAATGTAGCAAACAATCCAATGATTGAGTTCAGAATATATCACACATTCACAATACATTTTGCATCATCCCAGTCTGAATGCTTGCATACATCTCATTACCATGACTCTGGTGCTCTCCATCCTTTCTCATCTCATTGCCTTTGGAGAGCAGGCCTAGTTCTTCCTGTGTAACTAACTAGCTAGCCCCAAAGCTCTCATTCTCTGATTGCCTCCTTAGCCCCCCACCCCTACCCCTGTCTTCCCGTTACACTATAGATTATCTGTCGACTTACTGTTGGGAGATCAAAGTCTAATTAAGATTGTTAATGAAGATTTAATTTTCTACTTCAAACGAGCCACTGAACAGAGCAGCCAGTGTAACAGAATGAGAATGAGATAGGGAGAGAGAATATGGGGAGAGGGAGAAACAGCAAGGAAAAGATAGGGTTAAATGCTGTACTTGTCTTAAGGACAGGAAGTTTGTGTGACTTACTGTGTTTCCACCCCAAGTTAAAATGACAATATTTTGTAAATATTTATATGTTTACACAGATACCATCAGAGGCTGTTATCACACACACACACACACACACACACACACACACACACACACACACACACACACACACACACACACACACACACACACACACACACACACACACACACACACACACACACACACACACACACACACACACTGCACATAGGCAGTACTGTAGCTATGGGGTATTCAGTGTGTCAGTTAGGATCAAACAGAATGAGGAATCTCCATGTAGTGGCTTCCCGCTGAACACACACCAGCCCTGCGCTCTGTGATGTAATCCTGCAGCACTGTGTGTTGTGTAGTGTACAGTATATCAGAGTGCTTGCCTAGCCTTTCTTGCCCCTTGCAGCACTGCACTGCGTCCCAGGCCCATTCCAGCCCAGCTCTGTTGTTAGTTCACTATTATCTATTATTCAGGTTAATAATTGCTGTTATTGTTCTGAAAGGGAACCTTTCCACCTTTAGTACAGTATTACTGCAGGCAGCGTTTCATCTGAGTGAACAGCCCTGCAGTCATAGTGCCACACTCAGATGGTAAAACCAACTTGAAACTTGATCCATAGACTATTTATTGGCTTGATTTAGAGTTTTGTCATACGTGTGTCCATTCATATGAATTGAACACAGATCATTTCATTACTGATGTACAGTTTTGTTTGGTTCCTTGTGTTTTCAAGAATCTCCTTCAGGCCTTACAGTACATTCCTGAGAATCCCCTTTAGGCATTACAGTACATTGCTGAGAATCCCTTTTAGGCCTTACAGAACATTGCTGAGAATCCCCTTTAGGCCTTACAGTACATTCCTGAGAATCCCCTTTAGGCATTACAGTACATTCCTGAGAATCCCCTTTAGGCCTTACAGAACATTGCTGAGAATCCCCTTTAGGCCTTACAGTACATTCCTGAGAATCCCCTTTAGGCATTACAGTACATTCCTGAGAATCCCCTTTAGGCCTTACAGAACATTGCTGAGAATCCCCTTTAGGCCTTACAGTACATTCCTGAGAATCCCCTTTAGGTATTACAGTACATTCCTGAGAATCCCCTTTAGGCATTACAGTACATTCCTGAGAATCCCCTTTAGGCATTACAGTACATTACTGAGAATTCCCTTTAGGTATTACAGTACATTCCTGAGAATCCCCTTTAGGCCTTACAGTACATTCCTGAGAATCCCCTTTAGGCATTACAGTACATTCCTGAGAATCCCCTTTAGGCATTACAGCACATTCTTGATAATCAAATACAGTTAAAACCTGTAATGAGCAGCGTTTATATGGTATTATTACAATATAATATGAATTCACATTTCAGTGAATTGTATACTGTCAGTTGTTGTTACAATCCCTTTTGTAGAATTTATATAATACAATTAGAATAATATTATTTAATAATAGAGTATTTCTCTTAGTTCCTGCCTCCTGACTTGGGCATGCATACTTGAATCCAATCAAATCTAAACAAAGTCCCTTCGAAAAAAGAATAACTTAAGTAAACAAATATAATCCATTGTATTAGTGTTACTTTTGAAAATAAATCATTCTCCACATTGTGTTTGTCAACACAGAGGAATCACTGTCATTCTGCTAGCCTAGGAGTGCTGTAGGTTTTGTAAATGTACATTATCACGTTCAGTGCACCCTGTCAGGTTTGTTCTATTTCCTGGCCTTTTTTGGCAGCCCTCCTGAGCTCACAATGTCTATTTGTCACCGGGTCAACAAGCAGAAAAGTATCTTGTATCTTCTGAAATGGTGTGGTAGCTCCAGAACTATCTGTCCTCCTTTATTGACCTTCGATCCCCTGTCTAGAGTGGAGTCGATCAGAACAGACAAGGTGTTCCTCTCTCTGGTTCTGAAGAGATTTCAAATACTTTTTACATTGCTGACTCAACCAACAGTCACACACACCTACACACATGCACACACTCTCTCACACTCTCTCTCACACACCCACACACACACACTTTCGAAGGTAATACAAATAAGATTAGCGAGATTGTTTCATTGGAGAGAACATGAAGAAAAGACCAGCTGCCAGGCAGAACTCATCTCTTTGAAACACATCCTTTTTTATTAAAATTTACAAAAAAGAAAAGGAAAAATACAACAGAGTAATAAATACACTTTATTCAACACGCCATTGTGGAATTTTATCAACATCGTGCAGGAGCGATGAAGCCCCAAAGGGAGACAAACCTGGGGTTGTCTGGTGGGGTTCAAAGTTCACCTTCCACCCTCCAGAACACACACAGAGTAGGACCACACACCCCTGAAACACTACATGTAGCTATGTCAGGACTTGCAATTCCAATGCACTATATTTTCACTAGGATTTAATGGTCTTTGTAAACAGCTTGATAAATCTCCTGACAATCTGACTTTCCTCTCTGACTCTGAATATTTAAAAACTTCACCAGGAATAGTAAGCCCTGGTCCTGGAGTGCCGCTGCGTCTGGAGGCGACTGATTCAACTAATCATGCCTTGATTGGACCAATTTGGTGATTCCTTCCCTTTTCTCCGGAGGTGACAATCAGTTCAATCAAGTAGTTTAGTGACAGCAGCACTCCAAGCCAAGGCCTCTCCAGATTTAGATCAATCAGTGGAAGCATCACTCTGACTTACATACTGACTACACCGGCCACGCGCCAGATTCTACGTGTGCCATCATACACATGTTGATTTTGTATATCCCCACCAGATGCAACCATAACACGCATGTTAAAATAACAAAAACCACTGTGCACCAACTATATTAACTTGGGGACAGGTCAAAACAAACATGAGAGGATCATGGACTTTAAGCTAGATAGCTGTTGCAGGCAGTTTTGTCCTGGGAGATGAACATGGTTGTTATTTTAACCTGATCATGCATATGGTCCCCTTTTTAGCTGGTTCTTTGTAAAATTTTGACCCAGATCATACAAAAATCATGTGTTTCTCTACACCGACAATTAATCCACAGATAAAAAGGGAAACCTAGTTAGGTTTTAGTTATTTTTGATTAATATCTTTCAATAAACCACGTGAGTTTGTGTCATCCTGATATCCAATAACGATGGTACTTGCAGCGTGTGGAGTTCTATGCAGATGCCCATTCACACTCTCGAGCTGTGTGGTGAAAAGGTTGAATAACATGTATGTGTACATTTATTTTTTGCAACTTAGCCGGCGAGGCATGAACTACATAGCATACTGCACAGCGTATGAAGGTGTTTTACAGGTGTGTGGTTATTCCCTGAGTGGTTGGACTCAGGTGGAGGCTGCTGAGAGGACAGCTCAACATAATGGCTGGAATGGAGTGAATGGAATGGTATCAAACACATGAAAACCCCCAATGTGTTTGATTCCATTCGCTCCATTCCGGACAATATTATGAGCCGTCCTCCCCTTAGTCCTCCCCTCAGCAGCCTCGGCTGGTTTGACTAGCCCTGATATGGCTAACTTTTATAGCCTCTACTATGGTGTCTGGACTATACAATACTATGGAGGCTAGCTATATCAGGACTGGGGTTTGACCAGCTAAACCATGTTCACTCTGGTCAAACCCTGTGTTCCCCCAGGGTCCTGCTCCCCTCTCCCCTCCAGTGATTGTGCACTACGACAGTGTTCCTGGCAGGGTCTGGTCATGTCCTTGACCCTGTTTGAATACATTCAAAATGCATCCTTTCTTCCTCCCATCCTTGAATAAATTATCACTGATCTGACACAATTTCAAAAGGTAAAAGTAAGGGTTCCCTTTCAAAGCCTTGACTCATCAGAGATCAGGCTCAGGAATGGACAACAATAGGAAAAAGTGTGAAAGATGTATGCACTAATTACTATAGGTCACTCTGGATAAGAGCCTCTGCTAAATGTCTAAAATGTTAATGAAGGTAGGGTGTATTTTTTAGACTATTCCAACAGGACCTTACACAGTGTGAATGGGGTCAGGGTTGTAGAGATTGTGGCTCAGGTATGGGGAAGTGAGTGTGGTCTCTATGGTGATTGTGTAGACTTTCTCTTCTCACCAGGGGGTTTGTCACAACCTGAGCCAACGTTAAGTTAACAGTGCAAAACTTTTGGAGATGGTACATAAAGTAGAAGCTGACAGCAGTCTCTGTGGGCTGCTTTGTGTCTCCGTAAAATGTTCCACATACATTTCTGGGGTGAGCAATAGCTATATATATATTCTTTGTGAGCAATAGCTATAAATATATTCTTTGGGGTCATTTCCATTACAACTCCAGTCAATTCAGGGATTGTGACAATTGAATTGGAGAATAGAACACTGCATAGGAGAGTTTTCATGGTCCAGTTCAATGGTGTTCCATTGAAATGCAATTAATCTAAATGCTGGTCTACTGCTGAAATGCTGGCTTGGAAATCTACCTCACATATCCTTGCATGCAAGGCTTTTAGGTTGTAGTCAGATGCATGGCTGAAGAGGACAACTAGTGAGCATGTTCTGTAGGCTACAACACTTTTGCCAGGTTAAAGACAGAGCATTAATGCATTTTACTTAATACTTGGCTTTTCCATGAGAACCTGGGTTTAGCACACAGCTCTATAGAATGGTCTGCCCTAATGTAAAATACATGGTGCTGTCCAGTCGGGTCAGGTCTGTTCTGAAATGAATCCAGGTCACGTCTAGTCCCAAAAGTGCTCCGTTTGAAAGTGACAGTTTTTTACACATATTTTTTTTTTACACAAGTATCTTCTCTTTTAACAATTGTATTCGGTGATATTTACAAATGCATATACATAGAGTAGAACATTAGTTATTTCCCATAGACACCAACTTTATTATTTGACATTATTCATAGTCTAGTATTGAACGTCACACAGTATAAAAGTGCATTCCAGCTGAAAACCAGCTCATCCTCATCCAGACCTCACGACCCCAGTCACTACCCCAGTCCCCAATCAGTACCCCAATCACGACCCCAATCACGACCCCAATCACGACCCCAATCACTACCCCAATCACTACCCCAATCACTACCCCAATCAGTACCCCAATCACGACCCCAATCACGACCCCAATCACTACCCCAATCACTACCTCAGTCACTACCCCAATCACTACCCCAGTCACTACCCCAGTCACTACCCCAGTCACTACCCCAGTCACTACCCCAAACACTACCCCAGTCACTACCCCAAACACTATCCCAAGCACGACCCCAATCACGACCCCAATCACTATCCCAATCACTACCCCAAACACGACCCCAATCACTATCCCAGTCACTACCCCAGTCACTACCCGTCACTACCCCAGTCACTACCCCAATCACTATCCCAATCACTACCCCAGTCACTACCCCAATCACTATCCCAGTCACTACCCCAATCACTACCCCAATCACTATCCCAATCACTACCCCAATCACTACCCCAGTCACTACCCCAAACACTATCCCAATCACTACCCCAAACACTACCCCAGTCACTACGCCAATCACTACCCCAGTCACTACCCCAGTCACTACCCCAGTCACTACCCCAGTCACTACCCCAAACACTATCCCAATCACTACCCCAAACACTATCCCAGTCACTACCCCAGTCACTAATCACTACCCCCAAACACTCCCAATCACTACCCCAGTCACTACCCCAGTCACTACCCCAGTCACTACCCCAAACACTATCCCAATCACTACCCCAGTCACTACCCCAAACACTATCCCAATCACTACCCCAATCACTACCCCAAACACTACCCCAGTCACTACCCAATCACTATCCCAATCACTACCCCAGTCACTACCCCAGTCACTACCCCAAACACTATCCCAATCACTACCCCAGTCACTACCCCAGTCACTACCCCAGTCACTACCCCAAACACTATCCCAATCACTACCCCAGTCACTACCCCAGTCACTACCCCAGTCACTACCCCAAACACTATCCCAGTCACTACCCCAAACACTACCCCAGTCACTACCCCAGTCACTACCCCAAACACTATCCCAATCACTACCCCAGTCACTACCCCAAACACTATCCCAATCACTACCCCAGTCACTACCCCAAACACTACCCCAATCACTACGCCAATCACTACCCCAGTCACTACCCCAATCACTATCCCAATCACTACCCCAGTCACTCACCCCAAACACTATCCCAACTACCCCAAACACTACCCCAGTCACTACCCCAAACACTATCCCAATCACTACCCCAGTCACTACCCCAAACACTACCCCAATCACTACCCCAGTCACTACCCCAATCACTACCCCAGTCACTATCCCAATCACTACCCCAATCACTACCCCAGTCACTACCCCAGTCACTACCCCAATCACTATCCCAAACACTATCCCAATCACGACCCCAATCACGACCCCAATCACGACCCCAATCACGACCCCAATCACGACCCCAGTCACGACCCCAATCACGACCCCAGTCACTACCCCAAACACTATCCCAATCACGACCCCAATCACTACCCCAGTCACTACCCCAGTCACTACCCCAAACACTATCCCAATCACGACCCCAATCACGACCCCAGTCACTACCCCAAACACTATCCCAATCACGGTCCCAATCACGACCCCAGTCACTACCCCAAACACTATCCCAATCACGACCCCAATCACTACCCCAGTCACTACCCCAGTCATTTCTGTTCACTGGGTTTGCTGGTTTCCATTCTGACAACTCTTCACTGATAAATGGAAGTTATGGATTGGACAGTTAAACATGTTCAGAGTGTGAATTGGTTGGCGTTTGGTTAAGATTGTGCTAAAATCATGCAGACTTGGTCCTCAAGAAATGTTGATTTAATAGGGCGAGGTTTTGCATAAAACATTTACAAATGTCTATCCTCTCCTCCCTACATACATACTTAGAAGATATTTATTTTGTCATCACTTCATACGCAGAATCAATACATCTTGTAATACTTTTGCTTTAGTTTTATTTAACCTTTATTCAAGGCAAGTCAGTTAAGAACAAATTCTTATTTTCAGTGACGGCCTACCAGGGAACAGTGGGTTAACTGCCTTGTTCAGGGGCAGAACAACAGATTTGTACCTTGTCAGCTCGGGATTTGATCAAGGAACCTTTTGGTTACTGGCCCAACGCTATAACCAATAGGCCCCAATAGTGATTTACTATACAATCAATGCCTGATAACACGAGTGAGTATAACTCTGTGTGTGTGTGTGTGTGTGTGTGTGTGTGTGTGTGTGTGTGTGTGTGTGTGTGTGTGTGTGTGTGTGTGTGTGTGTGTGTGTGTGTGTGTGTGTGTGTGTGTGTGTGTGTGTGTGTGTGTGTGTAAACAACATAACTCTCAGCTAAGCCAGGGACGATCATATCCCTAAATCATTTAAATTTTTCATAATGTCTATTTTCCAGTGATGCGTTTGAGAGAAAATAATATTTTTAAAGGTTTTAAATTATTCATAGTTTTCAGTAGTGAGTTGAATTATTTACTTTTCTGCCTCTGCAGTTCAAATAAATGCAACAGTTTCTGTACACTCAGTTTCTCTCTCCCTCTCGATCTCTTTCCTCTCCATCTCTGTCTTGTTCATATTATATCACTTCTGTGTGGTACCCTAGTTGAATGTATTTATTGTCTTGCTTGAAATCCTTTCTTGGATGTTTAGGTTGTTTTTCTTTGTCCAGACCAATTAACAAATTGTTGCTGCTCAGTGGAGAAACACCATGCACATTGCCTCAGTACCTTTTAACAATTATTGCTTTAAATTACATCAATCACTCCCTACCCTCCAATGGCCTCCCCTACCCTCCCATGCCCTCACCCGCCCTCCCATGCCCTCACCTTCCCTCCCATGCCCCCATGCCCTCACCTTCCCTCCCATGCCCTCACCTTCCCTCCCATGGCCTCACCTTCCCTCCCATGGCCTCCCCTACACTCCCATGGCCTCCCCTACCCTCCCATGGCCTCCCCTTCCCTCCCATGGCCTCCCCTCCCTACCCTCCCATGCCCTCATCTTCCCTCCCATGCCCTCACCTTCCCTGGGCACATTTTTCTCTGTCTCTTTATTACTCTCTCTCTTCATCTCTCTCTCCTTTAACTTCTCCTCCCATTACTCTAGCTCTGCTTGCCTTTTACCCCTCCTTCATTCTCTCCCCTTTTCCTTCTCCCTCTCAGTCGTTCTTCTCATCTCTAGAGTGCTCCTCTTTCTCCCCCTCCTCTTTTGCATCCTCTTTTTTGTTGTTCTCTACCTCCTTCTCCTCCACTTGATCTTTCTCCCTATCATGGAACAGCTTGGCTAGTTCCTGAAACTGCGGACCCCACTCCTCCAGCCCTCCTCCCCACTCCTCCTTCTCTGCATTCTTCTCTCCCTCACTCTCTAGTGAGCTGAGGGAGCCTGCACGTGACCCTGTACCCTCCAGCCCGTACACCTGCACTGAATCATAGGGCGGCTGTGAGGGGTCAAAGGTGACCTGAGCCAGACGCAGGCGGAGGAACTCACCCACCCTGAGGGCCAAGGAGTGACCACCTGGTACTGGACCCCCTCTCCCTGCCTCCATCCCTTGGACCCACCCTGCCCCGTACCCCATGATGCCCCCGTATGCGCCCCTGGCGTGACCTGGGAAGGGCAGCATCTGGGGGGTCATATCCCTCCTTCCTAAAACGTATGCCCCCATACCCACCCTGTCCCGCCAGTCAGCCATGAACCCTTCTGGGTACATCCCCCCGCAAGAAGTCCCAGTCAGAGATATTCCTCCACCCTCCCTGTCCGGCCTGGCCACCACAAAGTTGCTTCCCATCTCTAGCCCTCCCCTCCCCAGGCTCCCGGGGTAATCCTGCCTCTGTCCCGCTGCCTCCCCCTGCAGGCTGCTGGCGTAGTTGTGGGCGGCTGACTGCTGAGACTGGCCATCTGGGCAGTTGGTTCCAGGCCCTCCACCAACACATCCACCACCAGAGGATTCTGGTTCAGCTGAACCAGAGCCAGTGCGTTTGGGGGACAGGCCGGCGTGGAAGGCCCTGCGACCCGCCATGGGCAGGGTGGCTGAATCACACACCCAGGCGCCACCATGACTCTGGCCAGCCATGGAGCCGGAACGGGTCAGGACCAGGGTGTGCTCCCTTTCTCGGGGGGGGTTCTCAGACTGGACCTGCAGGGGACGGGGAGAAGGAGGAGGGTCAATCCGGGACAGGGCAGGGGGACGAGGAGGAGGGTCAGTCCGGGACAGGTACAGGGCAGGGGAACGAGGAGGAGGAGGAGGGTCAGTCCGGGACAGGGCAGGGGAACGAGGAGGAGGGTCAGTCCGGGACAGGTACAGGGCAGGGGAACGAGGAGGAGGAGGAGGGTCAGTCCGGGACAGGGACAGGGCAGGGGAACGAGGAGATGGATCAGTCCGGGACAGGGACAGGGCAGGGGAACGAGGAGGAGGAGGAGGGTCAGTCCGGGACAGGGACAGGGCAGGGGAATGAGGAGGAGGATCAGTCCGGGACAGGGACACGACAGGGGAACGAGGAGGAGGATCAGTCCGGGACAGGGACAGGGCAGGGGAATGAGGAGGGGGAAGAGGGTCAGTCCGGGACAAGGACAGGGCACGGTGCTGTTAGGTGGATGTAGAAGATAAAGGATAGCAAGAGGTGATGTTTAGGTTGAGAGAATTGTAAAAGGAGCGAATGGAGAGATGAATCGGGGAAACAATTCAAGCAGAAATCCGGAGAGTAAGGAAAAGGGCAAATGTAAGAAATGGACAAGTAAGATAGAGAGACAGGATGAGAATAGACACACAATGAACAAGCAAGATAGAGAGACAGGATGAGAATAGACACACAATGAACAAGCAAGATAGAGAGACAGGATGAGAATAGACACACAATGAACAAGCAAGATAGAGAGAGTGAAAGAGAAACAGAGTTTAGAAGGTAAGAGAAGCAGGTTAATAACTAAAAAGAGCTAACACTGTGACAGAGAGGGGGATGAAGAGGGAGGAGGAAATCAACAGACAAAATGTTAAAAATTAAAGAAAGAGACAGAAATCTTCTAAAAGCAAAACATAAAAACGAATACATATTCACTATTGTCTGCTCTCAGTAATCAGCAGTGTGAAAACCACTTCAAATGATAACATATTGGTTCGTTCATTAATTCACTTATTGTCATGTACAGTGTCGGTCTCTTACCCAGTCCACCGAGTCCTGACTGTGGCTCTGCTGCTCACTACTGTTCTCTGTACAGTTGCTCATAGCTCCTCCCCCTTCACCCCTCTCCTGGCTGTTATTGGTCCGTGGCGTCCCTCCATCTGAGGTGCTAACCCCGCTCTGTGGGCCTGTTCCGTCTCTACACTCTCTGCTGCTCATCTCAGCTGGTCCTACGTACACGGCCCCTGGCTCCAGGGCCCCAACCATGGCCCCCTGATTCTGGATGACCAGAGAGTGGTCTGGGTGGCCCCCAGGGAAGCGGTAGGCCAGCTCAGCCAAGCCCGGCTCAAACTGGCCCCCTGGAGTACGTCGGAGAACTGGCAGAGTGTGGCTGCTGTAGCAGAGGCGGCCGTACAGGGGCCCCCCAGGGCCGGAGTAGGCCGGGTCCAGGGCTGGGTTCTGGGCCCAGTTGTATGCACGGGCCTTGTCCTGGACGTGCTGGGAGTAGCGTCTGGGGGACAGAAGATAGGGTGTGACAAGGCTAGACAACATGTTATAGCAGCTTTACATAGGAGCACACACCAATGAGGGATTGCACAGTATAGAGGAAGTAGGTGATGCCCAAAAAGTGTCTAATAAAGTGTAATAGTTTTCCTCTTTATTTTTTTTACCTAAGAGGCTGATTAGAGCAAGGAGTTTTGAGGCAATCAATGACCTAAGTGGATCAATACAGTCTTAGAAAACTCCTGAGGACTGGAGTTTTGTTTGGGTTCGTTTTTGCTCAGAATAGCTTTCAATTAAACACACACACACACAAACACACTGCACACACACCACACACACTCACATGTTCCTGCTGTCCAGAGTGCGGTATCCCCTGCGTGAGCTGTGGGGGGCGCTCTGGAGCGCTGCGATGTCAAAGGCGGCCGTGTCAGCCTCGCCTCCTCCCTCGTCATCGTAGGTGATGATGTTCTCCCTAACATCGTCCTCCTCCAGGGGAGACAGAGAGTCCCGCTTCTGACGACGCAGGGACAGGGACAGGGCACTGACTGCTGGAGGGACGAGTAACAGAGGGAGGGGGGGGGTCAGAGAAAGAGTGAGAGAGAGAGAGAGAGAGAGAGAGAGAGAGAGAGAGAGTGTTGGTATATCATATGTCTGTCCTGCATGCTTAAATCGACTTTGAGCCATAGCCAGACAGTCATACTGGACTAGACCAGTCACATTGGTAATAAAGTGGGCCATTTCCAGTCAAATGCTAATGAAATGTTAGTTGGGTTTGTGTTTCCCAGTAAAATTACTAATCAACTAATCATCAAGTCTTAAATCACATGTGATAGTGTTGGGTTGTAATGAAAGCTTGCACACCCTGTGGATCTGGGTCTTTGAGACCAGGATTAAGTAACACTGCTGTACAGTATATTTACCCAGCAGAGTGGCAACACAGGCCAAGATGGCCAGCAGGGCGGCAGTGCTAAGCCCAGGGGAGGGGGAGGTAGACTGCTGTGGGACACACACCGTCTCTCTCTCCCACTCCCAGTCTCCGTCCGTCTGCCTCTCCTGTCTCTCCTTCTCCCCAGCCCGGGCGCCTCCTCTCAGGCAGGGGCAGATGGACACAGTGACCGTCCCGGTGGAGGTCAGGCCAGATGTCCCATCCCTTAACACCAGGGGTACGTGTAGCGTGAGGGAGGAGGAGAAGGAGTGGGAGAGGGGCTGCAGGGGCGACAGGAGCAACAGGGTGGCACTGGGGCCTGGAGGAAGAGCGAGAGAGGGAAAAACACAACATGAGAAAAAAACAGAAAGAAACTCAATTGAATTGAATGAAATCTCTACCATTTAATGTTATTCTCATAGCTTCCCACAGCTTCCCTCAGAGGATGTATCGGAGTCCATTGGGAAAAGATGGATTTCCAGTAGGGGAAAAGGTAAACAACAAGGAAAACACAAAGGGATGAGGATAACAGAGTTAGGGGAAGAGAGGTAAAGAGAGAGAGAGAGATGTAAGGGAGAGAGTGAGACAGACAGAGAAGGGGAGGAGAGAGAGGTACGGGAGAGAGTGAGACAGACAGAGAAGGGGAGGAGTGAGAGGTACGGGAGAGAGTGAGACAGACAGAGAAGGGGAGGAAAGAGAGGTAGGGGGACAGAGTGAGACAGACAGGGAAGGGGAGGAAAGAGAGGTAGGGGAGAGAGGTAGAGGGACAGAGAGAGAAGGGGAGGAGAGAGGTAGGGAGAGAGAGGTAGAGACAGAGAGAGAGAGAGGAGAAGGTAGAGGGAGAGAGCGAGACAGAGAGAGGGGGAGCGTGACATGAAGTTTGGGGGAGAGAGTGAAACATAAAGAAAAAAAGAGAGAGACTATACCTCCACTGTCCCTAATGCTGAAGTTGAGGGCGAAGATGGACTCTTGAGGGATGTTGAAATATACAGCACTGTCATTCCCTCCCTCATCTCGATCAATGGCACGCAACACCTGCACCACCTGAAAAGAAGAGACAGAGTGAGAGACCAGAAACAGAAAAGGAGGTGTGATGGGAGGATTGGGGAGGAAGGAGGAGAGGAGTGAGAGAGGAGGAGAGAGAAAATAGTAAGATAGCATCGGAGACAAGATAGGAGGGAGAGGGAATAGAGAAAATAATAGAGAAAAGAAAGATTATTTTGTAACAACGCATGACTTTAACTACCGTTCACGTCCCTGTGTGCCCTCAGCATTTACCTCAAAACAAACAAATAGGCTCTGTTAGATAAAACCTCTCAAATCAAGAAGGAAGTAATTATGTCTAACCTTAACTGTGAAGGGAATTCCTGGGTTGGCTTTCAGTATATCATCTATGAAGATTGGGTTTCCGACTGTAGAGAAGAATTTATGAAATAAATCCTAATATTCTATCTAATGAATATTATCTCAGCTTAAACCCCTGGGACTCTCTTAAACACTGCCTGTGGCAAAAAGGCAATACAACACCTCTTTAATGGCCTTTAGAGTACAGTGATTCAGACCTAGAATAAGATGTTAGGACGTTTCTGAGTTATGCAGAAGCTAGGGCTTTCACTTTGAAAGGGTTTTTAAATTATAACACTTTATTATTTTGTGTGCTTTAATGTCCTTATTAAAAAATGTATTCTTTTCAGATGCATTATACATCAATTGGCTGATGGGTTTCTTCCCTGCAAGACGAATGCTGAGACAGAAAAACAAAGACACGTGAACATAAAAGAGGGCATGAACCCAGACACAGATAGACAAAGACAACACGTTCATGGAAAGAGACAACATGGTAAAAGCAAAGGAGGAACGGAAGAGTGGATAAAATGATAGACGGAATCAGAAAGAATATTCAAAGAGTTTTCACATACTGTAAGCACACACCACACCACACCACACACATACATACACACCCACTCTGACCTGTCCAGTGGCTGATGAGTCACACATGGCTGCTGTGTACTGTCTGTC
Organism: Oncorhynchus masou masou; assembly: GCF_036934945.1. Taxonomy (NCBI): domain Eukaryota; kingdom Metazoa; phylum Chordata; class Actinopteri; order Salmoniformes; family Salmonidae; genus Oncorhynchus; species Oncorhynchus masou. The sequence continues at coordinate 16,687,533 of NC_088214.1, forward strand.
CAGCTCGGGCGCATTGTCATTCAAGTCCAGCGTCTCTATGGCAACCACCACTCTGGACACCTGGCTGGGGTTGTCTGAGGGAGAGGAACCAGGAACAGCTGTGTCTCAACAGAGAGCATTCCAAGACCGCAGAGTGGCCAACACATCTCAACTCTGCTGCTCAATCCACTAGTGTGTCCTCGTGATCTAGCCTATAGGGTTGCCTGTAGTAGGTTCAAATCTGAAGTAAACATTGCATTTGTTAGGTGATGTTTTAGAAATCAGGCTAAATCTGTGGGTGATTGGTATGTTTTAGTATAGAGCGTTGGAATTAGTGCCTCCATCCCTCTCTTTCTACACCAAACAGTATTTTCAAAGCTCCAGCAAAGGCGATATGTAAGGTGAGCTGACATGCACGCAAAGCAGTCACACCAGGGCGCAGTTTAAATGGATTGGGACAGAGTCCAAGCTGCATTCACGCACCCATACGCACACACCCTTTGAAATACACCAGCTCACAATTTGGACTGCACACGAGTCGACACACACATTTCTGCACACACACATAAATGCACACACACACACACACACACACGCACACACACATTTTGGCAGCACACAATACATTCTCTTTGGACTGTGTTCACACTCAGTAACAACATGTTATGGACTGGAGCCATGGGTTCACATTGCAATGAGCTCCCAGTGTATTGGCAGGAGGGGAGTGGAGAGGATAGGAGAGAGGAGGGGAGGGGACAGGGTAGAAGAGGGGAGAGGAGGGGAGTGGGGAGGGGGAGAGCAGAGGAAGAGGAGGATAGAGAAGAGGAGAGGAGAGGAGGATAGGGGAGAGGAGAGGAGAAGAGAGGAGAGGAGTGGAAATCTAAGGAAGTCTCTAGATTTTGCTCGCCAGAAGTAGAGTATATTGTGATAAACTGCAAGCCACACTACTTGCCTAGAGAGTTCTCAGCTATACTTTCGTGGCTGTTTATTTACCACCACAGACAGATGCTGGCACTAAGACCGCACTCAGTCAGCTGTATAAGGAAATAAGCAAACAGGAAACCACTCACCCAGAGGCGGCGCTCCTAGTGGCCGGAGACTTTAATGCAGGGAAACTTAAATCAGTTCTACCAAATCTCTATCAACATGTTACAGTTTTTCTCAATTGCTAAAACACTAAAACCCATTGGCTGAACAAAGTTCTCAGTTGCCCGGACTCATTTAGCTAATTATGCAGTCTGTTGTCAATACCTTAAACCATTTCACATGGTAAAACACAGTCTGTTGTCAATACCTTAAACCATTTCACATGGTAAAACACCATTTGCAGATCTCACTTTGACTTTTCAGCAAAACTCTAAACACATTCTCATTCTCAAAACTCATTCTGCACTCTAATGCACATGTCATCCATACTGGTAAACGCAAGTGGCAACAATCAAATACAAATAGAGAACACATGTCATTCATTGAACACAACCACTCAAAATTGATTTAACCTGTTTCAAATGATGCGACACAACAAATATAAGCCAGTTCAGAGAGCAAACAGGTTGTTGAAGGTGGGAAGGAGAAAGTCTGAGAATGGATAGAAGAAACAATGTGAGAGGACGAGTGTGTATGCGAGGTGGGCGCCGAGGAGGAGGGCAAGAAAGAGAAAGAGGAGGATGAAGGGGAAGACAAAGAGTGGAAATATCTGATGAAATTCGAGCAACAGTTATAGACCATGTTCTTGTCCATGGACTGACAATGAGGGAAGCAGGACTTAGAGTGCAACCCAATTTAAGCCGATGTTCTGTGTCCACCAAAGTCAGGACATTCAGAGAAGAGAACAGGTACAGGATACTACTGTATTGTTGTAATTGCAAATTTGCTGTACTACACTATATGCAGCTGTTTTAATAGACATTTGTAAAGTTAATCACTGTTAGTTTTGTAACTGCGCAACTACTTTTTGTGGAATTGCAAGGCTGCCACATGCAAGTGGAAGGACAGCTATATTCACTCGGGAGCAAGAGGCCGTTATAGTTGGCATGGCCCTTCAAGATAATGCAATACGACTCAGAGAAATCCAAGAACGAGGGATACAAGACAACACAAACTTCCAGGGAATCGACCGTGTGAGCATTTCCACAATTGACCGTGTCCTCCATCGTAACAGGATGCGAATGAAACAAGTATACAGAGAACCTTTTGAGCACAACTCACCAAGGGTGAAAGAACTGCGAGCTCAGTATGTGCAAGTAAGTGTGCATTCAGAAACATTTACTGTAATCCAGATTGTCTACAGTACTAACACATACTATGTGAATGACATTACTCTTCAGTACATACAATGTATGTAAATCAGAAGCCTAATTGTACTCTACAGTATAGCACTGTCTCTGTACAACTTACAAAATCATACATTCAGTATATTGTATTTCTACACAGACAATATTTGACTTGGAATCCTTGGACAGACCCCATGAGTTCATCTTTGGCGATGAAGCAGACTTCAATCTAACAAAGAGGAGAAGGAGAGGCCGAAACATGATTGGATAGCGGGCCATTGTTGAAGTCCCTGGTCAAAGAGGTGGCAATGTGCTGCTATCAGCAACCATGGTGTTCTACATCACCATGTTACACTCGGGCCATCTAAGATTCATTGACAATCTAAGAGATATTTGATTTGAGCAGCAGGTTCAAGAGCAGCAGGGTCAAGAGCTAAATGAGAATCCCATTCCCACCTATGTGCTAGTGTGGGACAATGTCAGTTTCCACCGAGCTCCTTAGGTAAGGTAAGGGAACATCAATGTGCAGTTTATGAACTTGTTTCCTGAATCCGATTGAGGAGTTTTTCTCCTCTTGGAATGGTTTAACATCAATGTGCAAGTTTTAGCCTGAACATTGGGCTGGTTACCCCTTCAAACAATAGTACTGCAAAGAGCAAAAAGCAAGAAGAAGCACATAGTAATTTTTGTCTTTTAATATTGATCAATTTTGATACTGTACAATGGACAAATATGATAGAACATGTTTTGACTTGTTGCAGGTTCATCAAAAGAACAATTACAGTATCACAGAGAAAAGGACAAGTTTGTGATGAATATTTTTTTAGATTAAAAACTATGATAGAACATGTTTTCTTCCAAAAGACAATGAGAAAAATTGTATGTTTTGATTAAAATGTGTTTTTGTATTTTTTCTATTTTTCGGTGTATAGTTTACTGACTGCTTGCAAGTGTACATCATTTTGATCACTTTGTTTATGATTTGAGAGCAGTGTTTGATTTTGAACACAGGTAAAAGTGTTTTGAGGCGAATGTTTCATTTTGCGAGAGGAGTCAGAGGTTATGTAAATAGTGCTTGAAGATGAGGTTTTGTGTTTAATGTTTTCAGGAAATGGAGCAAGGTTTCAGAAATAGTGTTTTAGCAATTGAGAAAAACTGTAAATGTGCAACCAGAGGGAAAAAAGTCTAGGTCACCTGTACTCCACACACAGAGAAGCGTACAAAGCTCTCCCTCGCCCTCCATTTGGTAAATCCGACCACAACTCTATCCTCCTGATTCCTGCTTACAAGCAAAAATTAAAGCAGGAAGCACCAGTGACTCGGTCTATAAAAAAATTGTCAGATGAAGCAGTTGCTAAACTACAGAACTGTTTTTCTATCACAGAATGGAACATGTTCCGGGATTCTTCAGATGACATTGAGGAATACACCACATCAGTCACTGGCTTTATCAATAAGTGCATTGAGGACGTCGTCTCCACAGTGACTGTATTTACATACCCCAACCAGAAGCCATGGATGACAGGCAACATTCGCACTGAGCTAAAGGGTCGAGCTTCCGCTTTCAAGGTGCGGGACTCTAACCCGGAAGCTTACAAAAAATCCCGCTATGCCCTGTGACAAACCATCAAACAGGCAAAGCGTCAATACAGGGCTAAGACGGAATCATACTACATGGGGTCTGACGCTTGTCGGATGTGGCAGGGCTTGCAAACTATTACAGTCTACAAAGGGAAGCACAGCCGCGAGATGCCCAGTGACACAAGCCTACCAGACGAGCTAAATCACTTCTATGCCAGCTTCGAGGCAAGCAACACTGAGGCATGCATGAGAGCATCAGCTGTTCCGGATGACTGTGTGATCACGCTCTCCGTAGCCGACGTGAGTAAGACCTTTAAACAGGTCAACATACACAAGGCTGCGGGGTCCGACGGATTACCAGGACATGTGCTCCGGGCATGTGCTGACCAACTGGCAGGTGTCTTCACTGACATTTTCAACATGTCCCTGATTGAGTCTGTAATACCAACATGCTTCAAGTAGTCCATCATAGTCCCTGTGCCTAAGAACACAAAGGCAACCTGCCTAAATGACTACAGACCCGTAGTACTCACATCCGTAGCCATGAAGTGCTTTGAAAGGCTGGTAATCCCAGAAACCCTAGACCCACTCCAATTTGCACACCGCCCAAACAGATCCACAGATGATGCAATCTCTATTGCACTCCACACTGCCCTTTCCCACCTAGACAAAAGGAACACCTATGCGAGAATGCTATTCATTGACTACAGCTCAGCGTTCAACACCATAGTACCCTCAAAGCTCATCACCAAGCTAAGGAATCTGGGACTAAACACCTCCCTCTGCAACTGGATCCTGGACTTCCTGACAGGCCGCCCCCAGGTGGTGAGGGTAGGTAGCAACACATCTGCCACGCTGATCCTCAACACTGGAGCTCCGCAGGGGTGTGTGCTCAGTCCCCTCCTGTACTCTCTGTTCACCCACGACTGCATGGCTAGGCACGACTCCAACACCATCATTAAGTTAGCTGATGACACAACAGTGGTAGGCATGGGTCCTGAGATCCTCAAAAGGTTCTACAGCTGCAACATCGAGAGCATCTTGACCGGTTGCATCACTGCCTGGTATGGCGATTGCTTGGCCTCCGACCGCAAGGCACTTCAGCGGGTAGTGCATACGGCCCAGTACATCACTGGGACAAAGCTGCCTGCCATTCAGGACCTCTACACCAGGCGGTGTCAGAGGAAGGCCATAAAAATTGTCAAAGACCCCAGCCACCCCAGTCATAGACTGTTCTCTCTACTACCGCATGGCAAGCAGTACCGGAGTGCCAAGTCTAGGACAAAAAGGCTTCTTAACAGTTTTTATCCCCAAGCCCTAAGACTCTTGAACAGTTAACCAAATGGTTACCTGGACTATTTGCATTTTGTGCCCACCCCCAACCCCTCGTTTACACTGCTGCTACTCTCTGTTTATCATATATGCATAGTCACTTTAACTATACATTCATGTACATACTACCTAAATTGGCCCGACCAACCAATGCTTCCGCACATTGGCTAACCGGGCTATCTGCATTGTGTCCCACCACCCGCCAACCCCTCTTTTTACGCTTCTGCTACTCTCTGTTCATCATAAGTGCATAGTCACTTTAACGATACCTACATGTAAATACTACCTCAATAAGCCTGACTAACAAGTGTCTGTATATAGCCTTGTTACTCTTTTTACAAATGTCTTTTACTGTTGTTTTATTTCTTTACTTACCTACACACACACACACACACACACACACACACACACACACACACACACACACACACCACACACACACACACACACACACACACACACACACACACACACACAGACACGCCTTTTTTCCGCACCATTGGTTAGAGCCTGTAAGTAAGCATTTCACTGTAAGGTCTACTACACCTGTTTTATTCGGCGCACGTGACAAATAAACTTTGATTTGAGAGGAGAGGAGAGTGGCTTCCCCTGGCCACTGAGATGAGAACGGCCCTCGTGGAGTCAGATAACAATACTGATCCTGCCGCCAATGGTCTGTTTAACTGTTAGAGCTTATTATTCAACTCTGGCAGCGCCATTCGCACTACTGAAGCCCCACTGCAACGCTGGCCAGTAGCACTGCTTAAATAAAGACCAGCATTGTCATCACACTAATCGCTACTGTTGCTACCACCAGTGGTGTGTATTCATGGATGCCAAGGGAAGCTTCCCCAAGAAAATAAGAAAACATTTTTTTTAGTCTCTCCGTGTTTCATAATTTTCCTTCAATTCACAAGAGGCTGAATGTATTTCACCCTAGCGAGTGAAACAGCGCCCCTCTGTCTCGGTATGTGTTGCCCATCTATCTGATGCTGTCTGGTCAGAAAGAGTATGACATCGTTGCCATTCATAGCATTGAATGCAAGGGAAGCCAGCGAGCATTTCGCTTACCTTGATAAAAAAAGTGTAAAATAATACTACTGTCAGTGCGACTAATAGCCAATCAGCATTGAGCTAAACCGAGCGATCTCAACTGTGAAAGGTCCTGGCGCACCAAAAAAAAGTGTCACATCAAAAGCAAAATGTTATTGAGAAGAACTTGAATTGTTGTATCTCGTTGTGTTCTTGTCCTCCGGGGGCTAGATAGCTAGATAAAATTGCCCATGAATGGAAGTTAGACTAGCGAGCAAGCATTTTAACCAGGTAGCCTAAGACAACAGGTGTGTACTGTTCGACAGAGTAATAGGTCGTTTCAGCAACATAAAAGAGAGGAGGATGCCTTGGGAGCAGCTAATGGGGATCCATAATAAATACCAATACAAATATCTTCTTATTGTTTCTGCCTTATGCCTATATAGCACGGTGTCAAGGCATATCAACTATCAGGTTATAAAGCAAACAACGCAATTATCACAACACAGGATGTAATATGGCATTTTCTTCTTCTTGGCTTCCCCCAGTGATTTCTGGCTTGGCTTCCCCAGTGATTTCTGGCTTGGCTTCCCCAGTGATTTCTGGCTTGGCTTCCCCCAGTGATTGCTGGCTTGGCTTCCCCCAGTGATTGCTGGCTTGGCTTCCCCCAGTGATTGCTGGCTTGGCTTCCCCCAGTGATTGCTGGCTTGGCTTCCCCCAGTGATTTCTGGCTTGGTTTCCCCAGTGATTGCTAGCTTGGCTTCCCCCAGTGATTTCTGGCTTGGCTTCCCCCAGTGATTGCTAGCTTGGCTTCCCCCAGTGATTTCTGGCCTGGCTTCCCCCAGTGATTGCTAGCTTGGCTTCCCCCAGTGATTTCTGGCTTGGCTTCCCCCAGTGATTTCTGGCTTGGCTTCCCCAGTGATTGCTAGCTTGGCTTCCCCCAGTGATTTCTGGCTTGGCTTCCCCAGTGATTTTACCCACGCACCGCTATTAGCTACCACTGTGTTACGCTAATAGGTATGACGTTAAAGGGTTAATATAGGATTCTTTAGCTGGTTGAAATGGATGTAAGATGTTTCCTTTTCTGTGATCACTCAATATAAAATGTCATGTGTTTAATTAGGATCTGCAGTTTACCATCCCAAGGTGGTGGCACTTCATTTGATTGCTCCCAATTTCACAGATAGTACTAATACTGCCATAAGCACTGTTACTGTTAGCACAGTTAAAGCAGCGTTACTAATGTCAGCATGGATGAAGCAGCGTTACTATTGTCAGCATGGTTAAAGCAGCGTTACTACTGTCAGCATGGTTAAAGCAGCGTTACTACTGTCAGCATGGTTAAAGCAGCGTTACTACTGTCAGCATGGTTAAAGCAGTGCTACTACTGTCAGCATGGTTAAAGCAGTGCTACTACTGTCAGCATGGTTAAAGCAGTGTTACTACTGTCAGCATGGTTAAAGCAGCGTTACTACTGTCAGCATGGTTAAAGCAGCGTTACTACTGTCAGCATGGTTAAAGCAGTGCTACTACTGTCAGCATGGTTAAAGCAGTGCTACTACTGTCAGCATGGTTAAAGCAGTGCTACTACTGTCAGCATGGTTAAAGCAGCGTTACTACTGTCAGCATGGTTAAAGCAGCGTTACTACTGTCAGCACGTTTAGCAGTGCTACTACTGTCAGCATGGTTAAAGCAGTGCTACTACTGTCAGCATGGTTAAAGCAGCATGGTTAAAGCAGCGTTACTACTGTCATCATGGTTAAAGCAGTGCTACTACTGTCAGCATGGTTAAAGCAGTGCTACTACTGTCAGCATGGTTAAAGCAGTGCTACTACTGTCAGTGCTACTACTGTCAGCATGGTTAAAGCAGTGCTACTACTGTCAGCATGGTTAAAGCAGTGCTACTACTGTCAGCATGGTTAAAGCAGCGTTACTACTGTCAGCATGGTTAAAGCAGTGCTACTACTGTCAGCATGGTTAAAGCAGTGCTACTACTGTCAGCATGGTTAAAGCAGTGCTACTACTGTCAGCAGTGCTACTACTGGTTAAAGCAGTGCTACTACTGTCAGCGTGGTTAAAGCAGTGCTACTACTGTCAGCAGCAGTGCTACTACTGTCAGCATGGTTAAAGCAGTGCTACTACTGTCAGCATGGTTAAAGCAGTGCTACTACTGTCAGCATGGTTAAAGCAGTGCTACTACTGTCAGCATGGTTAAAGCAGTGCTACTACTGTCAGCATGGTTAAAGCAGTGCTACTAGCTGGTTAAAGCAGTGTGTCAGTTTAAAGCAGTGCTACTACTGTCAGCATGGTTAAAGCAGTGCTACTACTGTCAGCATGGTTAAAGCAGTTAACTGTCAGCATGGTTAAAGCAGTGCTACTACTGTCAGCATGGTTAAAGCAGTGCTACTACTGTCAGCATGGTAAAGCAGTGCTACTACTGTCAGCATGGTTAAAGCAGTGCTACTACTGTCAGCATGGTTAAAGCAGTGCTACTACTGTCAGCATGGTTAAAGCAGTGCTACTACTGTCAGCATGGTTAAAGCAGTGCTACTACTGTCAGCATGGTTAAAGCAGTGCTACTACTGTCAGCATGGTTAAAGCAGTGCTACTACTGTCAGCATGGTTAAAGCAGTGCTACTACTGTCAGCATGGTTAAAGCAGTGCTACTACTGTCAGCATGGTTAAAGCAGTGTTACTACTGTCAGCATGGTTAAAGCAGTGCTACTACTGTCAGCATGGTTAAAGCAGTGCTACTACTGTCAGCATGGTTAAAGCAGTGCTACTACTGTCAGCATGGTTAAAGCAGTGCTACTACTGTCAGCATGGTTAAAGCAGTGCTACTACTGTCAGCATGGTTAAAGCAGTGCTACTACTGTCAGCATGGTTAAAGCAGTGCTACTACTGTCAGCATGGTTAAAGCAGTGCTACTACTGTCAGCATGGTTAAAGCAGTGCTACTACTGTCAGCATGGTTAAAGCAGTGCTACTACTGTCAGCATGGTTAAAGCAGTGTTACTACTGTCAGCATGGTTAAAGCAGCGTTACTACTGTCAGCGTGGTTAAAGCAGTGCTACTACTGTCAGCATGGTTAAAGCAGTGCTACTACTGTCAGCATGGTTAAAGCAGTGTTACTACTGTCAGCATGGTTAAAGCAGTGCTACTACTGTCAGCATGGTTAAAGCAGTGCTACTACTGTCAGCATGGTTAAAGCAGTGCTACTACTGTCAGCATGGTTAAAGCAGTGCTACTACTGTCAGCATGGTTAAAGCAGTGCTACTACTGTCAGCATGGTTAAAGCAGTGCTACTACTGTCAGCATGGTTAAAGCAGTGCTACTACTGTCAGCATGGTTAAAGCAGTGTTACTACTGTCAGCGTGGTTAAAGCAGTGCTACTACTGTCAGCATGGTTAAAGCAGTGCTACTACTGTCAGCATGGTTAAAGCAGTGCTACTACTGTCAGCATGGTTAAAGCAGTGTTACTACTGTCAGCATGGTTAAAGCAGCGTTACTACTGTCAGCGTGGTTAAAGCAGTGCTACTACTGCTGGTCCTGTGGAACATATAGAAGCCATCAAGACATAAAGTAAAGCTGCATTGTGGAGTGTATTGTACTTCAACTCTCTACAGCTTTTCATGCTTTTGCGGAGAGTGAATGTGCAATGACTGGGGTCAGGAGATGGTCCTGATCATGAAAAACGAAGGGCCTGAGCAGTGTTGCAAAATTCCTGGAACTTTCAATAAATGTCCCGGTTTTCCAGAAATCCTGGTTGAAGGATTATGGATTTTCTGCTTATTCCTTCCTGATTCCATCTTTCTGGGAATCTTTTAACCGGGATTTCAGAAAAAAATTGCAATTTTTTGAAAGTTCCAGGAATTTTGCAATCCTAGGCCTGAGTCATGCTATAACTACTGCAGAGTTATTCCTGGTAAGGTCAAAACGCCTAGCTCTAAATTATGACATAGTGCCCTCTGACCTCTCTGCATGGCGATGATGGTGATGTTGTGCCACTGCTCGCGCTCACGGTCCAGCTCCATTACCGTGGTGATGAGGCCGCTGTCTGCAGTAATACGAAACAGAGCCTCCTGGTCTGACTGGGGATCAATAGAGAATCTGGGAGAGATGGAGAACGGGAGGAGGGAGAGAAAGAGGAGGGTGGGGGAGGGATAGGTTAAGAAGAGGCGGCGGGAGAGAGAGAGATTGAGAGAGAGAGGGACAGAGTGAGACCAAGATAGAGAGTGAAAACAGGAGAGGGGGAGCGGGAGAGAGAAAGATAAGCATGAGAGGATATAAATGGCCAGGGAATTAATATCACAGATAATCGTAGTCGATATGAGCTCACTTGAAGTAGAGCTGATTTATCTAAATATCTCAATGAACGGTGTAACTACCGTTCCACCACACATTGCCCTTTTCCTCCTTTGTATAGCTGTGTGAAAACAGGGCCAGCACTTACTAGATCATTTTTTCTTTAGAGAACATATAATGATAATTTTGCCTTGATCTTTCCTTAGTGTGTGTGTGTGTGTGTGTGTGTGTGTGTGTGTGTGTGTGTGTGTGTGTGTGTGTGTGTGTGTGTGTGTGTGTGTGTGTGTGTGTGTGTGTGTGTGTGTGTGTGTGTGTGTGTGAGAGAGAGAGAGAGAGAAAGAGAAAGAGAAAGAGAGTTTATGATCCAGTCCAGCACCTGATGTTGTTGGTGAGTCCAGTATCAGGGTCCACAGCACTAACCCTTCCCACAGTACAAGCGGGAGGGCAGTTCTCGGACACGTCCATCCGGTAGTGCGTCCGGGAGAAACGAGGCGGCTCGTCAGCATCCAGCACAGCCACCCTGATGGAGGCACGGTCCTTAAAGGGCCCACGGCGCAGGAACCGAGAGTCCACCATAGGGTTCAACACCTCCACGGAGAAGGAGTAGGAGCTACGACTCTCATAGTCTACAGCCTGCAGGGAGAGAGAGAGACGTGTTACAGTAGGTGTCTACATGCTGGTTCTGTAGGTGAACATTACCAAGTGGTATTGTATCATGCTTTCTCTTTACAACACCGGTAGTTAATGTATTCACGTTCTCGTGTGTGGTCGTGGGTATGGCGTAAAAACATATGCATTTCCATACAAATGCAATAAGCTCACCTTAACAGTGAACATTTCACAAGGTTCTATTTAATTCAGTGGTAGAAACATAAACATTGATCTGTTGAACTATAACATTCACGATACAGTACGTACTCAGCAGGAAACTGTGAGGGTTTCATGCTATAGCTCCAGTCTGGTCTGAGTCTGGCGTCTACTGAGAAGTTATGAACACTATAAGTGCTAGCTGAGGTGTGTGTCTGCCTGTCTGTCGGTCTATCTGTCGGTCGATCTGTCTGCCTGGCTCTCTATCTATCTGTCTGCCTGGCTCTCCATCTGTCTATAAGGCTCTCCATCTGTCTGCAAGGCTCTCCATCTGTCTGCAAGGCTTTCCATCTGTCTGCAAGGCTCTACATCTGTCTGCAAGGCTCTCCATCTCTCTCTCTGTCTCTCTCTCTCTCTCTCTCTCTCTCTCTCTCTCTCTCTCTGTTTGTCTGGTGTCTGTCTGCCTGTCTCCTGGTTGTGGTATCTCTTCACAGCAGGGTTCTTCTAGTCTGAAGGAATGAGTCTGTCTCTGATCAAATCAGGACAGATGATTGCTAGCGAGGGCAAAGCCCTGCCTTGATTACATACTGGTGAGCAACACGGCTGGGTCTGGTTCCAAACAGCTTTCTGAGGTTTTTCTACATGACATGGGCTTCCTGAGCCGAATATTGGATGAAGGCAGTATGATTGGCAGAAAGATGCAGGCTGGATTGGGGATAAATAGACTGGTTAGGTATGAGCAATATTCAAAGCAAAAACTAACATTGAAGGTCCCTCATGGAGGAAAATATTGATATTTTTCTCCTATTTCTGACCCCCCCCCCCCACACACATGGTTAGGTATGAGCAATATTCAAAGCAAAAACTAACATTGAAGGTCCCTCATGGAGAAAAATATTGATATTTTTCTCCTATTTCTGACCCTCCCCCCCACACACACACACACACTTTTTCATTTTCTCACAGTTGTAAAGAACTGTATTCTCTTAGAATAAATCTGTAATCGTAACAGGGGATAGACTGCAAAAAAAATATGTAGTGAGAAAAGGGCAATTGAAGGGCACAGATATTGAAATATAGGTAATAACAGAACATTTCTATGTAGGGAAAAAAGGAAATGTCAGAGAGAAAGAGGGAGGCAGGAAGGGAGAGAGAGCGGGGGGGGGGGTCTATAACAGGATCCCATTAGGGGGAAAGAGAGACAATCTGTCTGAGGAGGAGAGATGTCACTTATACTGTGAGCACACACTCATCACTTCCTCCCTTCCTCTAGCCAGTACTCCATCATCCTCTCTCTCTCTCTCTCTCTCTCTCTCTCTCTCTCTCTCTCTCTCTCAACCTCTCCACTCCCCACCTAGTGTTCAGAGGTCCATCTCTGACACCCAGAATAAACACTCATCTCTCTCCCTCGCTCACGCTTACAGAATGCACTTATCACCACCTCCCTTTTTCTTTCTCACTTCCTCTGCTGCTCTCTCTCTCGCTCTGTCTTTCTCTCTCTCTCTCTCTCTGCTGCTCTCTCTCTCCGTCTTTCTCTTCTGCCCTCTCTCTCCGTCTCTCTATATCTGTATCTCTGCTGCTCTCTCTCTCTCTGCTGCTCTCTCTCTCTCTGTCTCTCTGCTGCTCTCTCTCTCTCTCTCTGCTGGTCTCTCTCTCTGTCTTTCTGCTGGTCTCTCTCTCTGTCTTTCTCTTCTGCCCTCTCTCTCCGTCTCTCTATATCTGTATCTCTGCTGCTCTCTCTCTCTCTGCTGATCTCTCTCTCTCTGTCTCTCTGCTGCTCTCTCTCTCTCTCTCTGGTCTCTCTCTCTCTCTCTGCTGGTCTCTCTCTCTGTCTTTCTGCTGGTCTCTCTCTCTGTCTCTCTGCTGCTCTCTCTCTCCATCTCTCAGTACAACCCTCTCTTGTCTTGCCCTACACTCACACTCTTTTTTTGAAATTCAAATTATTTATCTGTAACAATTGCCTTTTGCTTCAGTCTCAGTATGAAATTAATTAACTAAACAGTATGGTACAGTAGTCAAATGGTCATAGTTAACTCATCATGCATCAAATATGGTTCATGCGCATGTGTGTGGGTGTGTGTGTTTATGTCCACCCCGATCAGTGAAGCTTTAAATGATCTAAATCGGACTCCTTTGCAGCCATTGTATATGTTCACCCTGCAAATGAAAAATGATCTCTTCAACTGCATGATGTTGTATAAGAGCCTTTTCTATCCTGCTGACCTAGCCTTTGTGAGGTCCTACTCGACTATCTACATTTTATATCAAAATAATGTCTTCGTCTGACTACTAATTTAAGATGACAGACTTAGCTCTGAGCAATTTTGCAGACAGACATGTTGCTGCAGTACTGTTGGAACAGAGTATCTCCTAAATCTCTCCACCACTTTGTTCTCTCTCTACGTCGATTCTGTCACTCGTGCTGTTTGTGTCTTTCCTCCATCTCTCTTTCTCTTCTCTCTCCCTCTGCCCTCTAGGTTTACACATCCCATTGTTTTTTATATACAGTTGAAGTCGGAAGTTTACATACACCTTAGCCAAATACATTTTAACTCAGTTTTTCATAATTCCTGACATTTAATCCTAGTAAAAAATCCCTGTTTTAGGTCAGTTAGGATCACCACTTTATTTTAAGAATGTGAAATGTCAGAATAATAGTAGAGAGAATTATTTATTTCAGCTTTTATATCTTTCATCACATTCCCAGTGGATCAGAAGTTTACATACACTCAATTAGCATTTGGTAGCATTGCCTTTAAATGGTTTAACTAGGGTCAAACATGTTGGGTAGCCTTCCACAAGTTTCCCACAATAAGTTGGATGAATTTTGGCCCATTCCTTCTGACAGAGCTGGTGTAACTGAGTCAGGTATGTAGGCCTCTTTGCTCGCACACGCTTTTTCAGTTCTGCCCACAAATTTTCTATGGGATTGAGGTCAGTGCTTTGTGATGGTCACTCCAATACCTTGACCTTGTTGTCCTTTAGCCATTTTTCCACAACTTTGGAAGTATGCTTGGGGTCATTGTCCATTTGGAAGACCCATTTGCAACCAAGCTTTAACTTCCTGACTGATGTCTTGAGATGTTGCTTCAATATATCCAAATAATTACCTTATGATCTCATCTATTTTGTGAAGTGCACCAGTCCCTCCTGCAGCAAAGCACCCCCACAACATGATGTTGCCACCCCCATGCTTCAAGGTTGGGATGGTGTTCTTTGGCTTGCAAGCCTCCCCCTTTTCCTCCAAACACAACGATGGTCATTATGGCCAAACAGTTCTATTTTTGTTTCATCAGCCCAGAGGACATTTCTCGAAAAGGTATGATCTTTGTCCCCATGTGCAGTTTCAAACTGTAGTCTGGCTTTTTTATGGCTTCTACCTTGCTGAGCAGCCTTTCAGGTTATGTTGATATTGGACTCGTTTTACAGTGGATATAGATACTTTTGTACCTGTTTCCTCCAGCATCTTCACAAGGTCGTTTTCTGTTGTTCTGGGATTGATTTGCACTTTTCACACCAAAGTATGTTCATCTCTAGGTGCCAGAATGTCTCCTTCCTGAGCGGTATGACGGCTGCGTGGTCCCATGGTGTTTATACTTGTGTACTATTGTTTGTACAGATAAACATGGTACCTTCAGGCGTTTGGAAATTGCTCCCAAGGATGACCCAGACTTGTGGAGGTCTACAATTTTTTTCTGAGGTCATGGCTGATATCTTTTGATTTTCCCATGTTGTCAAGCAAATAGGCACTGAGTTTGGAGGTAGGCCTTGAAATACATCCACAGGTACACCTCCAATTGACTCAAATGATGTCAATTAGCCTATCAGAAGCTTCTAAAGCCATGACATGATTTTATGGAATTTTATAAGCTGTTTAAAGGCACAGTCAATTTAGTGTATGTAAACTTCTGACGCACTGGAATTGTGATACAGTGAATAATCTGTCCCTAAACACTTGTTGGAAAAATTACTTGTGGTATGCACAAAATAGATGTCCTAACTGACTTGCCAAAACTATAGTTTGTTAACAAGAAATTTGTGGAGTAGTTGACAACTGTATTTCTTTAACTCTCTCTCTCTCTCTCTCTCTCTCTCTCTCTCTCTCTCTCTCTCTCTCTCTCTCTCTCTCTCTCCTCTATTCCCCCTTTCCCTCTTTTCCTTTCTATCCTATGTCCCATTATCTGTCTTCCTCGCTCTCCCTCTCTCTGAGGAGATTAGCACCATCTCTCTTCTCAGTGAGAAAACAACACAGATAATCCTCAGAGTGCTGCTAGCGGTGACCGTGGATTAGCCAGCCATTTAAAGTGAGAACATATGGAAATAATGTCTAACCAATGGAATCAAAGTGTCCCCAGGTGGAATCACAGACACACTAGTAGCAGGCTTACACAACTCATACTCCCAAATGGGAGAATGGGGATATTGGGAGAAGATGTGTTAATGACATTTCTATACGATGTAGTACTCTGTATATTTCCCATTCAACTCCAAATGTTGCTCAGGATCAGCGTGAGTTATAGGCTTGTGTAGCATGCAGCTGTGTAGGCAGCACACTCTGGGATAGAGCCAGCTAGCCGCTTCCCTTAGGCACATGTTAAAGGCTTGGATAGGTATACACAATATGGTAATAGCTCCACCCTGCCCGGTAACAGACTAGGTTACACATTCCTAAAACTGCCTAGGGGGATAAGGGCTCTAAAGGTCAGCTTGTGATTTATGCTGAGGCTTCCTTCAGTCTTTTTCTCCCTGACCACACACTATCACGTGTAAGTACAGGGTATCGTGTAAATGAACTCTTTTTGATTACAGCTGTTATAGTTACCACTGGGAGGCAGCAATGCAGAGTAGTAACAAGAGACGACTTGATGTTTACAGTGAAGAAACCCATACTGTAAACCTTAGATCAGTGTTCCCCAACCCTTATCCAGTCATTTAGCAGACTTATCAAATTGGTGAATTCACCTTCTGACATCAGTGGAACAGCCACTTTACAATAGTGCATCTAAATCATTTAAGGGGGGGTGAGAAGGATTGCTTTATCCTATCCTAGGTATTCCTTGAAGAGGTGGGGTTTCAGGTGTCTCCGGAAGGTGGTGATTGACTCCGCTGTCCTGGCGTCGTGAGGGAGTTTGTTCCACCATTGGGGGCCAGAGCAGCGAACAGTTTTGACTGGGCTGAGCGGGAACTGTACTTCCTCAGTGGTAGGGAGGCGAGCAGGCCAGAGGTGGATGAACGCAGTGCCCTTGTTTGGGTGTAGGGCCTGATCAGAGCCTGGAGGTACTGCGGTGCCGTTCCCCTCACAGCTCCGTAGGCAAGCACCATGGTCTTGTAGCGGATGCGAGCTTCAACTGGAAGCCAGTGGAGAGAGCGGAGGAGCGGGGTGACGTGAGAGAACTTGGGAAGGTTGAACACCAGACGGGCTGCGGCGTTCTGGATGAGTTGTAGGGGTTTAATGGCACAGGCAGGGAGCCCAGCCAACAGCGAGTTGCAGTAATCCAGACGGGAGATGACAAGTGCCTGGATTAGGACCTGCGCCGCTTCCTGTGTGAGGCAGGGGCGTACTCTGCGGATGTTGTAGAGCATGAACCTACAGGAACGGGCCACCGCCTTGATGTTAGTTGAGAACGACAGGGTGTTGTCCAGGATCACGCCAAGGTTCTTAGCGCTCTGGGAGGAGGAAACAATGGAGTTGTCAACCGTGATGGCGAGATCATGGAACGGGCAGTCCTTCCCCGGGAGGAAGAGCAGCTCCGTCTTGCCGAGGTTCAGCTTGAGGTGGTGATCCGTCATCCACACTGATATGTCTGCCAGACATGCAGAGATGCGATTCGCCACCTGGTCATCAGAAGGGGGAAAGGAGAAGATTAATTGTGTGTCGTCTGCATAGCAATGATAGGAGAGACCATGTGAGGTTATGACAGAGCCAAGTGACTTGGTGTATAGCGAGAATAGGAGAGGGCCTAGAACAGAGCCCTGGGGGACACCAGTGGTGAGAGCGCGTGGCGAGGAGACAGATTCTCGCCACGCCACCTGGTAGGAGCGACCTGTCAGGTAGGACGCAATCCAAGCGTGGGCCGCACCGGAGATGCCCAACTCGGAGAGGGTGGAGAGGAGGATCTGATGGTTCACAGTGTCGAAGGCAGCCGATAGGTCTAGAAGGATGAGAGCAGAGGAGAGAGAGTTAGCTTTAGCAGTGCGGAGCGCCTCCGTGATACAGAGAAGAGCAGTCTCAGTTGAATGACTAGTCTTGAAACCTGACTGATTTGGATCAAGAAGGTCATTCTGAGAGAGATAGCGGGAGAGCTGGCCAAGGACGGCACGTTCAAGAGTTTTGGAGAGAAAAGAAAGAAGGGATACTGGTCTGTAGTTGTTGACATCGGAGGGATCGAGTGTAGGTTTTTTCAGAAGGGGTGCAACTCTCGCTCTCTTGAAGATGGAAGGGACGTAGCCAGCGGTCAGGGATGAGTTGATGAGCGAGGTGAGGTAAGGGAGAAGGTCTCCGGAAATGGTCTGGAGAAGAGAGGAGGGGATAGGGTCAAGCGGGCAGGTTGTTGGGCGGCCGGCCGCCACAAGAAGCGAGATTTCATCTGGAGAGAGAGGGGAGAAAGAGGTCAGAGCACAGGGTAGGGCAGTGTGAGCAGAACCAGCGGTGTCGTTTGACTTAGCAAACGAGGATCGGATGTCGTCGACCTTCTTTTCAAAATGGTTGACGAAGTCATCTGCAGAGAGGGAGGAGGGGGGGAGGGGGAGGAGGATTCAGGAGGGAGGAGAAGGTGGCAAAGAGCTTCCTAGGGTTAGAGGCAGATGCTTGGAATTTAGAGTGGAAGAAAGTGGCTTTAGCAGCAGAGACAGAGGAGGAAAATGTAGAGAGGAGGGAGTGAAAGGATGCCAGGTCCGCAGGGAGGCGAGTTTTCCTCCATTTCCGCTCGGCTGCCCGGAGCACTGTTCTGTGAGCTCGCAATGAGTCGTCGAGCCACGGAGCGGGAGGGGAGGACCGAGCCGGCCTGGAGGATAGGGGACATAGAGAGTCAAAGGATGCAGAAAGGGAAGAGAGGAGGGTTGAGGAGGCAGAATCAGGAGATAGGTTGGAGAAGGTATGAGCAGAGGGAAGAGATGATAGGATGGAAGAGGAGAGAGTAGCGGGGGAGAGAGAGCGAAGGTTGGGACGGCGCGATACCATCCGAGTAGGGGCAGTGTGGGAAGTGTTGGATGAGAGCGAGAGGGAAAAGGATACAAGGTAGTGGTCGGAGACTTGGAGGGGAGTTGCAATGAGGTTAGTGGAAGAACAGCATCTAGTAAAGATGAGGTCGAGCGTATTGCCTGCCTTGTGAGTAGGGGGGAAGGTGAGAGGGTGAGGTCAAAAGAGGAGAGGAGTGGAAAGAAGGAGGCAGAGAGGAATGAGTCAAAGGTAGACGTGGGGAGGTTAAAGTCGCCCAGGACTGTGAGAGGTGAGCCGTCCTCAGGAAAGGAGCTTATCAAGGCATCAAGCTCATTGATGAACTCTCCGAGGGAACCTGGAGGGCGATAAATGATAAGGATGTTAAGCTTGAAAGGGCTGGTAACTGTGACAGCATGGAATTCAAAGGAGGCGATAGACAGATGTGTAAGGGGAGAAAGAGAGAATGACCACTTGGGAGAGATGAGGATCCCGGTGCCACCACCCCGCTGACCAGAAGCTCTCGGGTGTGCGAGAACACGTGGGCGGACGAAGAGAGAGCAGTAGGAGTAGCAGTGTTGTCTGTGGTGATCCATGTTTCCGTCAGTGCCAAGAAGTCGAGGGACTGGAGGGAGGCATAGGCTGAGATGAACTCTGCCTTGTTGGCCGCAGATCGGCAGTTCCAGAGGCTACCGGAGACCTGGAACTCCACGTGGGTCGTGCGCGCTGGGACCACCAGATTAGGTGGCCGCGGCCACGCGGTGTGGAGCGTTTGTATGGTCTGTGCAGAGAGGAGAGAACAGGGATAGATTGACACATAGTTGACAGGCTACAGAAGAGGCTACGCTAATGCAAAGGAGATTGGAATGACAAGTGGACTACACTTATCGAATGTTCAGAACGTTAAGCTTACGTAGCAAGAATCTTATTGACTAAAATGATTGAAATGATACAGTACTGCTGGAGTAGGCTAGCTGGCAGTGGCTACGTTGTTGACACTACACTAATCAAGTCGTTCCGTCGAGTGTAATAGTTTCTACAGTGCTGCTATTCGGGGGCTAGCTGGCTAGCTAGCAGTGTTGATTACGCAACGTTACGTTAAAAGAACGACAATAGCTGGCTAGCTAACCTAGAAAATCGCTCCAGACTACACAATTGTCTTAGATACAAAGACGGCTATGTAGCTAGCTAGCTACGATCAAACAAATCAAACCGTTGTACTGTAATGAAGTGAAATGAAAATGTGATACTACCTGTGGAGCGAGGCGGAATGTTGACCGGGTTGTTGAAGTTCAATTCGGAAGACGTTGGCTAGCTGTTGGCTAGCTAGCTAGCAGTGACTCCTACGTTAAGGACGACAAATAGCTGGCTAGCTAACCTCGGTAAATTAAGATAACCACTCTAAGTCTACACACTCTAAACTACACAACTACCTTGGATACAAGGACAGCAAAGACAACTATGTAGCTAGCTAACACTACACTAATCGAGTCGTTGAGTGTAATAGTTTCTACAGTGCTAGTGGACGTTAGCTAGCTGCTGTGCTAGTGGACGTTAGCTAGCTGCTGGGCAGAAAGCAGTGTAGACTACGTTAGGACGACGAAATACGATAATTACGCAATTATCTTTGATACAAAGACGGCTATGTAGCTAGCTAAGAAGAAATTGCTAAGATTAGACAAATCAAACCGTTGTACTATAATGAAATGTAATGAAAAGTTATACTACCTGCGGACCGAAGTGTAGATGCGACCGCTCGCTCCAACCTGGCCCCCCTTTCTGAGCAAATAAATCAATATTTTGGGGATTTGGACATAAGACTGTAAAAACACCAAGAAATCAGCTCCAAGTGATTTGGATTTAAGAAATTTGTTTCCCAAGTATTTTCACACATAATAGAGAAACACATGATCGTATACAAATGTAAGCTACGTTTAAAATTCTTACGCTTTAGTCAAACATTATATCTGTTTGGGTTTATTGCGGTGAATTTGCAGTCTATAAACTATTTGTAATTATGTTCCAGCCCCCAGGCAGAACATCCGCTCAAGAAAAAAATTAATCTAATCCCACGGAGCACCATTACACTCCACAGAGCTGGGGTTTAAGGAAGAGTGTCCAGAAAAAAATAAGCAAACATGTTTGGTGTTCAACAAAGGGCATGTGGGAGACTCCCCAAACATATGGAAGAAGGTACTCTCAGATGAGACTTAAATTGAGCTTTTCGGCCATCAAGGAAAACACTATGTCTGGCGCAAACCCAGCCCCTCTCATCACCCCGAGAAGACTATCCCCACAGTGAAGCATGGTGGTGGCAGCATCATGCTGGGGGGGGGGGATGTTTTTCATTTGGCTGGGACTGGGAAACTGGTCAGAATTGAAGGAATGATGGATGGCGCTAAATACAGGGAAATTCTTGAGGGAAACCCGTTTCAGTCTTTGAGACTGGGACGGAGGTTCACCTTCCAACAGGACAATGACCCTAAGCATACTGCTAAAGCAACACTCGGGTAGTTTAAGGATAAACATTTAAATGTTTTGGAATGGCCTAGTCAAAGCCCAGACCTCAATCCAATTGAGAATCTGTGGTATTAAAGATTGCTGTACACCAGCGGAACCCATCCAACTTGAAAGAGCTGGAACAGTTTTGCCTTGAAGAATGGGAAAACATCCCAGTGGCTAGATGTGCCAAGCTTATAAAGACATACCCCAAGAGACTTGCAGCTGTAATTGCTGCAAAAGGTGGCTCAACAAAGTATTGACTTTGGGGGGATGAATAGTTATGATGCTCAAGTTCAGTTTTTCTGTCTTATTTCTTATTTGTTTCATAATACAAAATATTTTGCATCTTCAAAGTGGTAGTCATGTTGTGTAAATCAAATGACACAACCCCCCCCCAAAAAAATCAATTTTAATTCCAGGTTGTAAGGCATTGGGGGTGAATACTTTCACAAGCCACTGTAACTACAATGTTGTTGATCCATCCTCAATTTTCTCATATCACAGCCATTAAACTCTGTACGTATTTTAAAAAGTCACCATTTGCCTAATGGTGAAATCCCTGAGTGGGTTCCTTCCTCTCCGGTAACTGAGTTAGGAAGGATGCCTGTATCATTGTAGTGACTGGGTATATTGATTACACCAGCCAAAGGGTAATTAATAACTTCACCATGCTCAAAGGAATATTCAATGTATGTTTTTTCTTAAAATTTATTTCCACTTTGACATTATGGTGTATTGTGTGTAGACCAGTGACAATATTTTTTATACTATATTACTATATTTTTAATACAGGCTGTAACACAACAAAATGTGGAGTGTCAAGGGGTGTGAATACTTTCTGAAGGAACTGTATGTATATTTCTGAGTAACTCTTTGTACAGTGCATTTGGAATGTTTTCAGACCCCTTCACTTTTTCCAAATTTTATTACGTTACAACCGTATTCTAAAATGGATTAAATAGCCCCCCCCCCATCAGTCTACACACAATACCCCATAATGACAAAGCGAAAACAGGTTGCATTTTTTGGTGGCGAATGTATTACAAATAAAAACACTAAAACATTTTAGTAAGTATACAGACTATTTACTTAGTACTTTGTTGAAGCACCTTTGGCAGCGATTACAGCCTCGAGTCTTCTTGGTTATGATGCTACATGCTTGGCACACCTATATTTGGTGTGGCCAGGGTGTGACATGGGTTTTTGTATGTGGTGTGTTTTGTCTTGGGTTTTTTTCACATGTATGGTAGCTTAGTGGGGTGTTCTAGGTGAATCTATGGCTGTCTGAAGTGGTTCTCAATCAGAGGCAGGTGTTTATCGTTGTCTCCATGTTTGTCCCATTCTTCTCTGCAGATCCTCTCAAGCTCTGTCAGGCTGGATAGGGAGCATCGCTGCACAGCTATTTTCAGGTCTCTTCAGAGAAGTTTGACTGGGTTCAAGTCCAGGCTCTGGCTGGGCCACTCAAGGACAGTCAGAGACTTATCCTGATGCCACTCCTGCGTTGTCTTGGCTGTGTGCTGAGGGTCGGTGTCCTGTTGGAATGTGAACATTCTCCCTCAGTCTGAGGTCCTGAGCAGTCTGGAGCAGGTTGCCATTAGATCTCTGTACTTTTCTCCGTTCATCTTTGTCTCAATACTGACTAGTTTCCCAGTCCCTGCCGTTGAAAAACATCCCCGTAGCATGATGCTGCCACCACCATGCTTCACTGTAGGGATGGTATTGGCCAGGTGATGAGCTGTGCCTGGTTTCCTTCAGACATGATGCTTGACATTCAGGCCAAATAGTTCAATCTTGGTTTCATCAGACCAGAGAACCTTGTTTCTCATGGTCTGAGAGTCCTTTAGGTGCCTTTTGACAAACTCCAATCAGGCTGTCATGTGCCTTTTACTGAGGAGTGGCTTCCGTCTGGCCACTCTACCATAAAGGCCTGATTGGTGGAGTGCTGCAGAGATAGTTGTCCTTCTGGAAGGTTCTCCCATCTCCACAGATTAACTCTGTCAGAGTGGCCATCAGGTTCTTGGTAACCTCCCTGACCAAGTCCCTTCTCCTCCGATTGCTCAGTTTGGCTGGGCGGCCAGCTCCAGGAAGAGTCTTGGTGGTTCCAAAATTCTTCTATTTAGGAATGATGGAGGCCACTCTGTTCTTGGGGAGCTTGAATGCTGCAGAAATGTTTTGGCACCCTTCCCCAGATCTGTGCCTCAACAAAATCCTGTCTTGGCTCTCTACGGACAATTCCTCTGACCTCATGGCTTGGTTTTTCCTCTGACATGCACTGTCAACTGTGTGACCTTATATAGATGGCACGCCCTGGTCTTAGTATTTTGTGTTTTCTTTATCTATTTGGTCAGGCCAGGGTGTGACATGGGTTTTTGTATGTGGTGTGTTTTGTCTTGTTTTTTTTCACATGTATGGTAGCTTAGTGGGGTGTTGTAGGTGAATCTATGGCTGTCTGAAGTGGTTCTCAATCAGAGGCAGGTGTTTATCGTTGTCTCTGATTGGGAACCATATTTAGGCAGCCATATTCTTTGAGTGTTTCGTGGTTGATTTGTCCTTTTGTCCTTTTCCTGTCCTTGTTCCTGTTCTGTGTTAGTTTACACCAGTATAGGCTGTTTTCGGTTTTCTTGTTACGTTTGTTGTTTTGTATTTGATTCGTGTTTACTTTTGTTTATTAAACATGGATCGCACTCTACACGTCACATTTTGGTCCGACTCTCCTTCGCTTACAGAAAACCGTAACAATAGACAGGTGTGTGCCTTTCCAAATCATGTCCAATCAATTGAATATAACACAGGTGGACTCCAATCAAGTCGTAGAAACATCTCAAGAATAATCAATGGAAACAGGATGCACCTGAGCTCAATTTCGAGTCTCACAGCAAAGGGTCTGATTTCTTATGTAAATAAGGTATCTTTTTTTTTTGTAATACATTTGCTAACATTTCTAAAAACCTGTTTTTTGACTTTGTCATTATGGGGTATTGTGTGTAGATTGATGAGGAACATTTTTATTTAAACCATTTTAGAATAAGGCTGTAACGTAACAAAATATGGAAAAAGTGAAGGGGTCTGAATACTTTCCGAATGAACTGTATAGGGCCCTGTTTTCTATTACCATTTCATCTTGCCATAGTAGTCAAATCTTTTCCACCATTTCACCTGAACCAGTTGATTGTCTTTAATTGAATGTGTGTGAGGAATGTTTGTATGTCGGCAGGTTGGTTAATTGTTTATTGTAGGCTCCTCCCACTAACTAAGCTAATGAGCTGCAGATGTTTAAATGTTTATTGGAGACTCCCAGTTTGAGTGGGAGGTGAGCAAGGAAAGACCTGTTTGTTTTAGGTGTCAATCTTTAATCCTTGTTTTAACCTAGCAATTTCAACTCTGACATTTTCTAGCCTATTTGTATTCATCAAAAAAAGAAACTGCTTTTAGTGAAAATCTTTTTATGTGAAAGGCATCGGCTAGCCTTCTCACAGACAACAACTCCCATTATTAGGGTAGACACTAGACCATCTCTATCTCTGGAGTAACTCAGTTCACTTGATGCTTCAAGTACATTAGTGGGATTGTCTTGCTGACCCTGTTGACCTGTACTTTAGACTGATGCAGTGGTCTTATTTAAGCCTTGAGAGATTGGAAACCAAAATGTATTTCTCAATTCCAGCCACATTGTAATGGTTCTGAACGTTCACTTTGTCTGTGTTAGGCCTGTGTGTAGAGGGACTAGATCTCATCTCAAACCACTGCCCTCAGAAAACCCCATAACGTAAAAAAAATAAAAATTGACTCCCAGTTTGCTCATATAAGCTGATAAATGGATAGTTGTCTGTGTTCAAATCCCCAGCCACCGTTTAGTGGTTGAATTACAGTGACTTGAGCCCAGGCAATTTAGAGAAATCATCACAACAATGAGTCAGACTGAGACAAAAAACAGCTAGTATCCTACAAAATGGCCCCGGAGAAAAGAGGAGAGGAGAAGGAGGAGTGAGGGGGTGACCGAGGGAGAGAGAGGGATACAAAAAGAGAGACTGATGAGAGAGAGGGGAGATAGACAGTTTTTTGTGGTCCTATGAGATTGTCTGCAAATAAGCAGTGATAAGAGACGGGCAGTCTTTACCCAGACTGACTGCCAGAGTGTTAACGACCCAGCTTCCCTTGCACGTCTCTGGCTAACCCTCCACCACCCTCACCTCACCCCACCCTCCACCACCCTCACCTCACCCCACCTCTCCACCACCCTCACCTCACCCCACCTCTCCACCACCCTCACCTCCACCACCACCCTCACCTCACCCACCTCCACCACCCACCTCACCCTCTCCACCACCCTCACCTCACCCCACCTCTCCACCACCCTCACCTCACCCCACCTCTCCACCACCCTCACCTCACCCCACCTCTCCACCACCCTCACCCCACCTCTCCACCACCCTCACCCCCCCACCTCCCACCACCACCCCACCTCTCCACCTCACCCCACCTCTCCCACCACCCTCACCCCCCCACCTCTCCACCACCCCCCTCACCCCACCTCCCACCACCCTCACCTCACCTCCCACCACCACCCAACCCCTCCACCACCATCACCTCACCCCACCTCTCCACCACCCTCACCCCACCTCTCCACCACCCTCACCTCCACCCCCTCACCTCACCCCACCCCTCCACCACCCTCACCTCACCCCACCTCTCCACCACCTTCACCTCACCCCACCTCTCCACCACCCTCACCTCACCCCACCTCTCCACCACTGCCCATGGGCCTGTCCCTGTCTCTCTCTGACAGATACATACACACACGCACATGCATGCATGAACACATACACACACACGTGCACATAAGCGCGCATGCACACACACACGCACACACGCACTCTCTCTTTCTCCTTCTGCCTTCCTCCCCACCTGCCTCTCTGTCTCCTGTCACATCACACAATGCTGAACTTCAGTCTTTTAGGCGCCACAGTTTGTCCCTTTTTTAAATGAATCACTGTATTCCTTCACACCTGTTTACTCATTCCACCGAGTGTTAACAGAGAGAGCTGCAAGATCAACAGAGTGTATGTGTGTGTTCCTGTGTGGCTGGGTGTGTGTCTGTAAGTTCAATGGTAAAAAGATACTGCCCACAGCTGTGAGAGGAGCAGGGAGGTCAGACTGAGTGGTAGCAGAAAATGTTCCAGTTTAAAACACTTTCCTCTTAAGGGTAAAAAGATCATCTCTTTCCACAAAAAAATCATTTCCACTGCGCCACACACACACACACACACACACACACACACACACACACACACACACACACACACACACACACACACACACACACACACACACACACACACACACACACAGTCTGGCCATGGAGACAGTGAGTGAGTCAGTAAACACACACTTAACACACACACACCCACCCCTACAACACATACCCCAACATACTGCATGGTTTATTTTTGTTGAACAGGGTGTAAATCATGGAGGAAGCATAGCTCTAATTTTATGCTTTGTTTATTTTAATTCTGTTAGAGTCGTATCTTTCATGTATTCAATTACCTACGCATGGATGCCCTGAAAGGCTAAATCGCTTTTAACCTCCTCAAATCTTCTTCTCGGCTACACCCACCTACCTACTGTATACCTACCTACCTACTGTATCGACACCTACCTACGGTATACCCACCTACCTACTGTATAGCCACCTACCTACTGTATACCTACCTACCTACTGTATAGCCACCTACCTACTGTATAGCAACCTACCTACTGTATAGTAACCTACCTACGGTATAGCCACCTACCTACTGTATAGCCACCTACCTACTGTATAGCCACCTACCTACTGTATACCTACCTACCTACTGTATAGCCACCTACTTACTGTATAGCAACCTACCTACTGTATAACTACCTACCTACTGTATAGCCACCTATCTACTGTATAGCAACCTACCTACTGTATAACTACCTACCTACTGTATAGCCACCTACCTACTGTATACCCACCTGCCTACTGTATAGCCACCTACCTACTGTATACCTACCTACCGACTGTATCAACACCTACCTACGGTATACCCACCTACCTACTGTATAACTACCTACCTACTGTATAGCCACCTACCTACTGTATACCTACCTACCTACTGTATCGACACCTACCTACGGTATACCCACCTACCTACTGTATAGCCACCTACCTACTGTATACCTACCTACCTACTGTATAGCCACCTAACTACTGTATAGCAACCTACCTACTGTATAACTACCTACCTACGGTATAGCCACCTACCTACTGTATAGCCACCTACCTACTGTATACCTACCTACCTACTGTATAGCCACCTACCTACTGTATAGCAACCTACCTACTGTATAACTACATACCTACTGTATAGCCACCTACCTACTGTATAGCAACCTACCTACTGTATAACTACATACCTACTGTATAGCCACCTACCTACTGTATACCCACCTGCCTACTGTATAGCCACCTACCTACTGTATACCTACCTACCTACTGTATCAACACCTACCTACGGTATACCCACCTACCTACTGTATACCTACCTACCTACTGTATAGCAACCTACCTACGGTATAACTACCTACCTACGGTATAGCCACCTACCTACTGTATACCTACCTACCTACTGTATAGCAACCTACCTACGGTATAACTACCTGCCTACTGTATAGCCACCTACCTACTGTATAACTACCTACCTACTGTATAGCCACCTACCTACAGTATAACTACCTGCCTACTGTATAGCCACCTACCTACTGTATAACTACCTACCTACTGTATAGCCACCTACCTACAGTATACCTACCTACCTACTGTATCGACACCTACCTACGGTATACCCACCTACCTACTGTATAGCCACCTACCTACTGTATACCTACCTACCTACTGTATAGCCACCTACCTACTGTATAGCAACCTACCTACTGTATAACTACCTACCTACGGTATAGCCACCTACCTACTGTATACCCACCTGCCTACTGTATAGCCACCTACTTATTGTATAGCAACCTACCTACTTTATAGCCACCTACCTCCTGTATACCCACATACCTACTGTATACCTACCTACCCACCTACCTACTGTAGACCCACCTACCCACCCACCCACCTACCTACCTATCTACCTACCTACCTACTTACCTGAAGAGCCCAAGAGATGACAGCCCTAAAATAATTTTTGTTCAATCTCTTCTATTTCATGCTATAATAATATTTTGGGGGGAGAAGTGAGATAAAAGCTCCATGTTGGAAGAGTAATTGTAGGTTTTGTTTGGCGTCTGAATCCGAGGGGAGATAGGTGAGGGAGGTGAGAGGAGGTGTTGATTTGTTTTCATGTCATTTTCCCTGTCATTTCTCCAGTCACTGAGCACACAGTGAATTGATCACTTCTATCTCTTTCTGCAGGATGCTGGTTAGACGTTCTCTCCATGTTGTTTTCTCTCTCCCTCTCCAACTCTCTGCAGCTCAAACAAACCTCTTTTTTCAGCCTGCCTGTCTTCCTTTGGATGTCTTGTTCTGCCTCATTGTCTCTCTCTTTCACTCACTCTCTCTCACTCTCTCTCTTCCTGGTGTTTTTGTTCTGGCTGCCTCGCTAATTTCACTCTCCCTTACTGACAAACACACACACACACACACACACACACACACACACACACACACACACACACACACACACACACACACACACACACACACACACACACACACACACACACACACACACACACACACACACACACAGACAGGTTAAACTACTCAAAGACAAAAAACACAAATCCACACACTCACTCAGCATTCACACTGGATGACCACCAGAGGTGCGGCAGACACTCTTATCTCAGATCTAAGTGGCAGGCTATATTAAAGAGCAGTGTATATGTTTAACACCAACCACACTTCATTATTGGAGTTGCTTGTGTGATTACCCAGAGTGACAGTCAGTTCTAGTGGGAATCATCTAGAATCAGACAGCATCAACGGAAATGAGCTGATTCAATAAGCACACACACAGATATGGCCATCTGACTCACAGAGAAAACACTAGATATATATCTATCCAGCATAGCAGTGACTGCACAGCTTCTCTGGAGCGTTTTGAGGGAGAACAGGCCAAATCAACAGGCTCACCTGTGTCCTCCTCTCCTCCTTCTCATCATCTGTTCCATTATTCCATCCTGTTCTGACCTCCCTCATTCCCTCCATCCCTCTCTGTCGGCTGACACCCAACATGCTCTATCGCTCACTCCTACATACCTCTTCCCTCTCACCTTGTTCAGGGTGATCACGGCCTCTTGGTTCGTTCCGCTGATGTTGAAGGTGTCCCCCGTCTCTCCATCCAGGACGGTATATTCCAGCTTGGCATTGTCGCCTAGGTCAGCGTCTGTTGCTGAGATACGGCCCACCTCCGCCCCCAGAACAGCCAGCTCTGACACAGAGAAGGACCACATACCTGGAGAGAGGGAGGCAGGAAGGAAGGAAGGAAGGAAGGAAGGAAGGAAGGAAGGAAGGAAGGAAGGAAGGAAGGAAAAGGAAGGAAAAAGAGAGATTTAGACAAGGGATTTGATGTACTGTACAACAGGGAGGAGGGGCTGAGGGAGAAAAAGGGTGATAGAGAGTGAAATGAGGGCGTGGTAGGAGACAGCGACATCACAGGCGCTGAAGGTTACACAGCACTTATTTATCTTGTTTATGTTGTTTGTGTTTGGTGAGGCGAGATAGAGAGGACTCATCAAATGTCAATGACTGTGTCTGTCTCCTGCTGTTATTTCTTCTCCGCTAACAAGCTTAACTATTCATCAAGGACAGATAGTAAGCCTGTGGTTCCTCTCCACTCAGTCATGTTTAAACATGCAGGGGCATTTACCTTTTAGTGCTCTTCACATTAAATCACCACATTAAAATAGCCTTTTGTTGGAGCTACAGTTTATATTACCGTGAAATACACCGATCCCATGACTCACTCTCTGTCTGGAAAAGAGCAGTACAGGAGCTAACTCAGTCACAACTCGGCATTGCTCACACACAGTCCATTCCTTAAACTTCATTTCAGTCGCTTACTGCATACGGACCATTGACTCAAGTGACATGAGGTTCGAGGGAGGTGGGGAGAAAGAAAGAAAGATATTTTTTTTTGCCTTACACGCACAAAATGTACGTGCCCATTCAGCAGAGCAGCTA
This sequence comes from Oncorhynchus masou masou, assembly GCF_036934945.1. NCBI lineage: Eukaryota > Metazoa > Chordata > Actinopteri > Salmoniformes > Salmonidae > Oncorhynchus > Oncorhynchus masou. The sequence continues at coordinate 16,717,710 of NC_088214.1, forward strand.
TGTACAGTACAACTAGTTATTGGTGGAAAAATCAGATAAAAACCGGGGCTCAGACAGAATAACATTGTAAGCGGCGCTTTGTAAAGTAAAAATAAAAGCCAGCACTTCAGCCAGACAACATCACGACTACGTCAAACACACAAGGAGTAAGATAAAGGATTTATCCACCCACATCAGAATAAGACAAATGGTAGGTAAGGACGTTATGAAAAGATAAGCAATGTGCTCGACTTAATGTGGGTAAGACCAAACGTGGACTTAAGACAAGGATATGTGAGCATACAGTTGAAGTCGGAAGTTAACATACACCTTAGCCAAATACATTTCAACTCAGTTTTTCACAATTCCTGACATTTAATTTGAATAAAAATTCCCTGTTTTAGGTCAGTTAGGATCATCAATTTATTTTAAGAATGTGACATGTCAGAATAATAGTAGAGAGTGATTTATTTCAGCTTTTATTTCTTTCATCACATTCCCAATAGTTCAGAAGTTTACATACCCTCAATTAGTATTTGATAGCATTGCCTTTAAATAGTTTAACTTTGGTCAAACATTTCGGTCGCCTTCCACAAGCTTCCCACAATAAGTTGGGTGAATTTTGACCCATTCCTCCTGACAGAGCTGGTGTAACTGAGTCAGTTTTGTAGGCATCCTTGCTCGCACACACTTTATCAGTTCTGCCCACACATTTTCTATAGGATTGAGGTCAGGTCTTTGTGATGGCCACTCCAATACCTTGACTTTGTTGTCCTTACGCCATTTTGCCACAACTTTGGAAGTATGCTTGGGGTCATTGTCCGTTTGGAAGACCCATTTGCGACCAAGCTTTAACTTCCTTACTGATGATGTCTTGAGATGTTGCTTCAATATATCCACATCATTTTCCTACCTCATAATGCCATCTATTTTGAGAAGTGCACCAGTCCCTGGTCATTATGGCCAAACAGTTAAATTTTGTTTCATCAGACCAGAGGACATTTCTCCAAAAAGTACGATCTTTGTCCCCATGTGCAGTTGCAAACCGTAGTCTGGCTTTTTTATGGAGGTTTTGGAGCAATGGCTTCTTCCTCGCTGAGCGGCCTTTCAGGTTATGTCGATATAGGACTTGTTTAACTGTAGATAAAGATACTTTTGTACCTGTTTCCTCCAGCATCTTCACAAGGTTCTTTGCTGTTGTTCTGGGATTGATTTGCACTTTTCGCACCAAAGTACGTTCATCTCTAGGAGACAGAACGCATCTCCTTCCTGAGCAGTATGACGGCTGCGTGGTCTCATGGTGTTTATACTTGCGTACTATTGTTTGTACAGATTAACGTGGTACCTTAAGGCATTTGGAAATTGGTCTACAATTTTCTTTCTGGGGTCTTGGCTGATTTCTTTGGATTTTCCCATGATGTCACGCAAAGAGGCACTGAGTTTGAAGGTAGGCCTTGAAATACATCCACAGGTACACCTCAAATTGACTCAAATTATATCAATTAGCCTATCAGAAGCTTCTAAAATTTTCCAAGCTGTTTAAAGGCACAGTCAACTTAGTGTATGTAAACTTCTAACCCACTGGAATTGTGATGCAGTGAATTATAAGTTAAATCATCTGTCTGTAAAACATTGTTGGGTAAAATGACTTGTGTCATGCACAAAGTAGATGTCCTAACTGACTAATCTATAGTTTGTTAACAAGACATTTCTGGAATGGTTGAACAACAATTTTTAATGACTCCAACCTAAGTGTATGTAAACTTCCAACTTCAACTGTAAGTGCTCCATTTGCAACCATGATGAAAAATCCCCTTTGCCTGGCATTTCAATAGCCATAATCATAAACTAAGTGCTTTGCGTTATATGAGCATTGAATTGGGGTAGGCGCCATGTACGTATTTTTTTTTGTGGTAGGTTATAAATATGTAGGCCAAACATTTAGGCAATGACATCATAATGTGTCTGTATTGTGTGTTTCTGGCTACAGTATATTGTTATTTTTTATATATTGTTAATTTCCCCCACAGCTCCCCCAAATCAAATCAAATCAAATGTATTTATATAGCCCTTCACACATCAGCTGATATCTCAAAGTGCTGGACAGAAACCCAGCCTAAAACCCCAAACAGCAAGCAATGCAGGTGTAGAAGCACATTGGCTAGGAAAAACTCCCTAGAATGTCCAAAACCTAGGAAGAAACCTAGAGCGGAACCAGGCTATGAGGGGTGGCCAGTCCGCTTCTGGCTGTGCCGGGTGGAGATTATAACAGAACATGGCCAAGATGTTCAAATGTTCATAAAAGATCAGCATGGTCAAATAATAGGTTTGGGGCAGGTAAGCCCGTCAGGTGAACAGGTCAGGATTCCATAGCCGCAGGCAGAACAGTTGAAACTGGAGCAGCAGCACAGCCAGGTGGACTGGGGACAGCAAGGAGTCATCATGCCAGGTAGTCCTGAGGCATGGTCCTAGGGCTCAGGTCCTCCGAGAGAGAGAAAGAAAGAGAGAATTAGAGAGAGCATACTTAAATTCACACAGGACACCGGATAAAACAGGAGAAGTACTCCAGATATAAGAAACTGACCCTAGCCGCCCGACATATAAACTACTGCAGCATAAATACTGGAGGCTGAGACAGGAGGGGTCAGGAGATCCTGTGGCCCCATCTGATGATACCCCTGGACAGGGCCAAACAGGAAGGCTATAACCCCACCCACTGCGCCAAAGCACAGCCCCCACACCACTAGAGGGATATCTTCAACCACCAACCACCATCCTGAGACAAGGCCGAGTATAGCCCACAAAGATCTGGCACAACCCAAGGGGGGGCGCTAACCCAGACAGGAAGATCACATCAGTGACTCAACCCACTCAAGTGACACACCCCTCCTAGGGACGGCAAGAAAGACCACCAATAAGCCAGTGACTGACTCAGTCCCTGTAATAGGGTTAGAGGCAGAGAATCCCAGTGGAAAGAGGGGAACCGGTCAGGCAGAGACAGCAAGGGCAGTTCGTTGCTCCAGAGCCTTTCCGTTCACCTTCACACTCCTGGCCAGACTACACTCAAACATATGACCTACTGAAGAGATGAGTCTTCAGTAAAGACTTAAAGGTTGAGACCAAGTTTTCCTCTCTCACATGGGTAGGCAGACCATTCCATAAAAATGGAGCTCTGTAGGAGAAAGCCCTGCCTCCAGCTGTTTGCTTAGAAATTCTAGGGACAATTAGGAGGCCTGCGTCTTGTGACCGTAGCGTACATGTAGGTATGTACGGCAGGACCAAATCAGAGAGATAGGTAGGAGCAAGCCCATGTAATGCTTTGTAGGTTAGCAGTAAAATTTTGAAATCAGCCCTTGCCTTGACAGGAAGCCAGTGTAGGGAGGCTAGCACTGGAGTAATATGATCAATTTTTTTGGTTCTAATCAGGATTCTAGCAGCCATATTTAGCACCAACTGAAGTTTATTTAGTGCTTTATCTGGTTAGCCGGAAAGTAGAGCATTGCAGTGGTCTAACCTAGAAGTAACAAAAGCATAGATTCATTTTTCTGCATCATTTTTGGACAGAAAGTTTCTGATTTTTGCAATGTTACGTAGATGGAAAAAAGCTGTCCTTGAAACATTCTTGATATGTTCGTCAAAAGAGAGATCAGGGTCCAGAGTAACGCAGAGGTCCTTCACAGGTTTATTTGAGACGACTGTACAACCATTAAGATTAATTGTCAGATTCAACAGAAGATCTCTTTGTTTCTTGGGACCTAGAACAAGCATCTCTGTTTTGTCCCTCTGCTGGGATCTCTTGATTGGGCCAATACTGACTGAGAAGTCATAATTATGATTTTAACCTGTGTGGTATTGTTGTCGTGACATTGATTGCCATTGCCTTTGCATGCTGAAGAAGGGCTCATACGCAAAGCGTTCGAGCGGCAATAAAATATGTAAATGTAAGTTTATTCAACAGAGTGCTGTCCTGTTTATGTTCTTTAGATAAGGACGTTATCCCTCTCAACAAAACACAGGAAAAAGGTTCAATCCAATCGATACAAAGGATGATTTATGGGAGAATATGATGTTAGCCATCACTTTAAAGATTAGGCGAAAGCAAGAATCGTGTTTATGTTCTACTTCAAACATGAGGACAATGGGGGGGGGGCAGTACAACATCCAAGAGCATCAGCTGGGGCCCTTAGTGGTCCTTCAGGGGACTGTAGTGGCCCTTGAGAGAAAACTACTCTCTCGGTCCTTCACTTGCTCTTTGATCATATGGTCCATGCAATGACCACCATCCTCATGCACTCTAGCAGCTGTCTTTGCTTAACAACTGATGTAGGAACAGCTTGTCCTATCCCAATTCTATCATTTTTCCTGACCACAAAACCCCATGTTTTTTGCTGGTCATGTTTCTGTTGAAGGAATTTTGTCAATGTTGACTAAATAATGTATACATTAGCCATAGAGTTATAACTCACAGAGTTATAAGAGTTATAACTCACAGAGTTATAACAACAGTTGTCTGTTAAGGAATGTGTTGGTACATAGGTTCAAACCTGAGGATTGTATTTAAACCCTTAGGTTCTGTGCTCTGTGTTTGTATGTTAGCACCCAGAGTGTTCTGTGTTTTCCTGTCGAATGCTCTTGTGAATTCCTCTTGAGGCAGTGAAACTAATTAAATACACCGTCTTAAGTACTGCTGTGTCTGCCTCATCTTCTGGGTTCTGCTGACTATTCGTGGCTCAGTTGGTTAAGTGACTGTTTCTCACTCCGGAGACCCAGGTTCGTAACCCGGTCCTGACAGTCCCCAACCAAGGTGGGGAGAAACCGTTGGGTGTGGAGTAGATTGTGTAACATATGGTAGCAGACGATAAGCAATGTATGTGTTGGAATGGAATTGAAAAACAGCTTTGTCATGGTCCAGGAGGAGGAGAGACATTTCTGTAAGACATGACACAATGTGGGATATATAAACTGAGGTACTTATGTTCAGTACTCTCGAGAATAAACGCTACAAATTGATTTTGAGACTGGTCTCTGTCCATTTTATGCAAATAAGTATCTTACAAATTCTTAGAAATGGACAGAGTGTTTTAATTGAATTGGTTAATGAACATATAGGAATTAAATTCCTTTAACAGTTTCCTCATCATGTTGGTCATGAAAAACGTCTGTCCCTTCTGTGTGTGGGTGTGGTGTCCTATGGGGTTGGCTGGGCACTATGTCAGCAAAAAGATACAGGCTATGAATAATAAATACCTATTTGTTGTATTGTAATAGAGAAAGAACAAACCATGTATATAATGTACATTTCATCTTCTAAGGCAGTGAAACATGAAACTCAGCATGCTTATGCCCACAAGACTCTGGGCCAAGGCATGGGCCTGCCTACTGAAGTGGACATGTGCCAGTGAATCAACATTACATATCAGCTTATGTGCCATGACTATGAATCAACCGTCTGGGACACTGGGCACCAGAATGAAAAAACCAGCCCACAAAAAATCCTATTACTAATGACACCCCAAAATAGATCCATTCTACAGATGAGAAAATCTCTCTCTGTCATTAACATACAAAACTTGAACAGTAGTCTGTATGTTGATATACTACTTGAAGGCAATCGTACATCTCAGAAAAGCTATGTTACACAAGAGCAGTGACACACACACACACACACACACACACACACACACACACACACACACACACACACACACACACACACACACACACACACACACACACACACACACACACACACACACACACACACACACACACACACACAGCTGTAGAAGTGCTTGAGTGAATGGGGGGAGGTGTGGTGGCAATGGTAAAGTAGTCATTATCAGCTTTCCTCTCACCATGTATAGTGAAACTGGCAACGGAAATCATTCATCATATTCACTGGACCAGGCGAGAGGGACACAGAGTGGAAATAAAAGCTCCAAATTATACAAGTACAGGATGCCAACGCAACAATAATTACACATCACTTGAAACAGGAAAATCAAGCCCTCTTAAAGACAGGAAGGAACAGAACATGTGATCTCCCCTGGTCTCTATTCTCCTGGCTCTGGCCATTATGGTGTGATGTGGTGAAACAGCATGGGGACCAAAGGAGGTTGGTGGCACCTTAATTGGGGAGAACAGGCTCGTGGTAATGACTGGAGCGGAATTAGTGGAATGGTATCAAATACATCAAACACATGGGTTTCAGGTGTTTGATGCCATTCAATTTGCTTCGTTCCGGCCTTTATTATGAGCCGCTCTCACCTCAGCAGCCTCCGGGGATGGGGACACAGGCTCAATGTTCTATGCCTCTCTGATAAAGCGCTCCCCACCAGGCCCTGGTAATTGTGCTCAGGAAAGAGAATCGAAGTCCTTCACTGTGCTCTGCTCAAACCCACTTCTAACAGACACCTTCTGCTCCTCACCATCATCCCCCTCACCTCACAGGAGAACTTTTTTTTTTCTCAGACTACTTCACTGTTCCATGGTTCACTTACGGACACCGCGATTGGTTATGGTTCCCGGGTAAAGCGTGGTGATTGGTGGAAACGAGCAACAGTTGATGGGGAGATTAGTGAAGTGACAGCCAGTGGGAGTTAATTAGGGGCAGATGTAGTTTAATACAGGTTTATTCCTGTAAATAAGACCTCAAGAGTGACATCACACTGACACAGGAAGACGAGGAGGATGGAGGGAAGAGGATGAGGAATGGGAGTGAAAGAAAGATAAGGAGAGAGGAGAGGCGGGGAGTAATGACTCACTGCAGGGCTGGATACACTAATAATAAAAAGAGAGAAGAGAGAAGAGGACAGTGGGGAGTAGTGACTCACTGCAGGGCTGGATGCACTAATAATAAAAAGAGAGAAGAGAGAAGAGGACAGCGGGGACTAGTGACTCACTGCAGGGCTGGATACACTAATAATAAAAAGAGAGAAGAGAGAACAGGACAGCGGGGAGTAGTGACTCACTGCAGGGAAGAGGAAGAGGAGGATAGTGACACTAATTATAAAAAAAGAGAGAAGAGGAAAGTAGTGACTCACTGCAGGGCTGGATACACTAATAATAAAAAGAGAGAAGAGAGAAGAGGACCTTCGGGGAGTAGTGACTCACTGCAGGGCTGGATACACTAATAATAAAAAGAGAGAAGAGAGAAGAGGACAGCGGGGAGTAGTGACTCACTGCAGGGCTGGATACACTAATAATAAAAAGAGAGAAGAGAGACAGCGGGGAGTAGTGACTCACTGCAGGGCTGGATACACTAATAATAAAAAGAGAGAAGAGAGAAGAGGACAGCGGGGAGTAGTGACTGCAGGGCTGGCTACGGTAGTAATAACTCTTGGAGAGGAGAGGTCCGAGAGACAGGGGGAGAAAAAGAGGAGTAAAACCCGTCTTATCTGAGGACGAGGCTTTCTGTTTCTTCTGAAGGGTGGCATGCGTTGAGTTAGGAGAGTCATTAAAAAAGTGTCTAGCTGGCTGAAGCACATGCACTGGTTGAAAATAGCCTGAATAAAATCTGCATCCATTTAGTTATTCCATCACACAAGCACTTATAGTGGATGAGGCTTAAGGGAAGAGGACAGTGAGACAGAGAAGGGTTGGGTGAGCGCGAGAAGAGATTTAGGCATAAACATTAGTAGCCTATGAGAGAGAGAGAGAAAGAGAGAGAGAGAGAGAGAGAGAGAGAGAGAGAGAGAGAGAGAGAGAGAGAGAGAGAGAGAGAGAGAGAGAGAGAGAGAGAGACTTGGCTATCTGACAGACTAACTGGACATCACAGCACCACCCTAACACTGCAGGACCAGACAACAAAGGATTAAAATAGAGTGCCTGCAGGATGAATGAGTCCTCCACTAGATTACTGCCACACTTAGAGACAGGGTTAATATTACATACTGTATTTACTTCATGAATGGATGGACCTCTACATGAATGGATGGACCTCTACATGAATGGATGGACCTCTACATAAATGGATGGACCTCTACATAAATGGATGGACCTCTACATAAATGGATGGACCTCTACATAAATGGATGGACCTCTACATGAATGGATGGACCTCTACATGAATGGATGGACCTCTACATAAATGGATGGACCTCTACATAAATGGATGGACCTCTACATAAATGGATGGACCTCTACATAAATGGATGGACCTCTACATAAATGGATGGACCTCTACATGAATGGATTGGCCTCTACATGAATGGATGGACCTCTACATAAATGGATGGACCTCTACATAAATGGATGGACCTCTACATAAATGGATGGACCTCTACATGAATGGATTGGCCTCTACATGAATGGATTGGCCTCTACATAAATGGATGGACCTCTACATGAATGGATGGACCTCTACATGAATGGATTGGCCTCTACATGAATGGATTGGCCTCTACATGAATGGATGGACCTCTACATTAATGCTGTAATGAATAGGGGGAGGTGACCAGTCCCAGATTTTCCGGATTGACTGACATTTATGTCTTAAAGTAATGATGGACTGTCATTTCTCTTTGCTTATTTGAGCTGTTCTTGCCATAATATGGACTTTGTATTTTACCAAATAGGGCTGTCTTCTGTATACCACCCCTATCTTGTCACAACACAACTGATTGTCTCAAATGCATTATGAAGGAAATAAATTCCACAAATTAACTTTTAACAAGGCACACCTGCTATTTGAAATCAAATTTTATTGGTCACATACACACGGTTAGCAGATGTTACTGCGAGTGTAGCAGGCGGTGATACAGCCCAACAGGATGCTCTCAATTGTGCACCTGTAAAAGTTAGTGAGTGTTTTCGAAGACAAGCCACATTTTTTCAGCCTCCTGAGGTTGAAGAGGCGCTGTTGCGCCTTCCTCACCACACTGTCTGTGTGCGTGGACCATTTCAGTTTGTCAGTGCTATGTACAAAAGGAACTTAAAACTTACCACCTCCACTACTCTCCCGTCAATGTGGATAGGGGGGTGCTCCCTTTGCTGTTTCCTGAAGTCCACAATCATCTCCTTTGTTTTGCTGACATTGAGTGAGAGGTTCTTTTCCTGACAGCACACTCGGCCTCAGGAATCAGTTAAAATGATCTGGGAGGTGCAGACAAAGGATCCGCTTTGGGAAAGTTGTATTCCTGGTCGTAGTACTGGTTGCGCTGGTAAGTTGATGGCTCTCTGATATCCAATAGTTCTTCCCGGCTGTGTGTAATAACACTTAAGGTTTTCTGGGCTAACAATGTAAGAAATAATACATAAAAAAACAAAATACTGCACAATTTCCTAAGGACCTGAAGCCAAGCATGGGGCAGCAGATAGCCCAGTGGTTAGGAATTTGGACTTGTAACCGAAAGGTTGCAAGATCAAATCTCAGAACTGACAAGATAAAAAAAACTCACTGTTCCTAGGCCGTCATTGAAAATAATAATTTGTTCTTAATTAACTGACTTGCCTTATAAATAAAGGTTAAAAAATCTCTATCAGTGCCATCTTTTTGTTTCCAGCTGACTACCTCATGAAGCTGGTTGAGAGAATGCCAAGAGTTTGCAAAGCTGTCATCAAGGCAAAGGGTGGCTACTTTGAAGAATATAAAATATATTTTGATTCGTTTAACACTTTTTTGGTTACTACATGATTCCATATGTGTTATTTCATAGTTTTGATGTCTTCACTATTACTCTACAATGTAAAAAATAGTCAAACAAAGAAAATCCCTGGAATGAGTAGGTGTGTCCAAACTTTTGACTGGTACTGTACTGTATGTTCACACACAATGAAAGTTTAATCAAATTCAAGTTTTCCAAACAGTAATTGAGCGAACAGGTTTGACATGTTCAGAAATGTGATTTTCCGGTGTGTTACATATATTTCCACACTATGAGGTTGAAATATTGTAAAAAATGTTTAAAAAATTCCATTTTAGTGTAAACAGTGTTTGAGAAGACCGCCTGAATTAGCTGCTTTGGTGGGATGAAGTTTTGGCGTGCCTGGTTACATCACCAGGTGGTCAATTAGTTAATATAAGAAAGAGAGGTCCAAACCTGTCTGCCAATAAATGCTAGTTTTCAGTTTTCCCCTCCCCACTCAGACCACTCCCAGACAGTCCGAGCAAAATTATTGCTTGGGAAATTGCTCTTGCTAAGGCGCTTGTTGTTGTTGACTATTTTTGTTGAAAACAATCATGGTAAGGTACCTAAATATTACCCAGAAATGTTCTGATATTGAAATAAAAAATGGTTGCATTGGGCCTTTAAGCTCTTAAATTTGACCACCTCAGTCAAAGATGATTAAACAATTATGAATAGGCCAAAAAAAGAGAGATTACTTACTTACTTTTCCACCATGCTGATCAGAAGACCCAAATTATGTGACCTGCTGTGAATCATTTAACTTAATGGAATGGGGCACTACTCTACAGGAGGAACTTGTTTGCATAACAGGGTTGGACATAAAATGAGGGACAGACATAAATGCATCACTGACTAATCATATGAATATAATAATAATATTCAGAAATAACTTTGTCAAAACAGTAAAATAGCTAGGTTTTTACAATGATGGTGAAACTTTGAGAAATTGTTGGATTAAGTGGGTTGAAATCTTCCTAGAAGTGACACAGGGTTGAGGGACATGTCAAAATGATGTATTTTGGCACTTTAGCAAGCCATTATTCAAATAAAGAAATATGATTTATTTAATTTTCCATATTAAAAGTCTAAGCCGTTGGGGGCCTTTACTACTATAGCCCGTAAAAACGCATTGAATAACACATTCATAAATGTGACCGACCACATTGATTTGGTCTTATGTAGCAAAATTTGAAATGGTATATTTAACATTGGATAAAAGCAGGGACACAGAGCTACAAAATTATACAATATATCATACACTGCATTTGAGGAACAATGGGGAGGTATTTCTGCGTTGAAAGTTGATAAACTTGTAACCTCACTTTTGAAAAAATGGCCTTTGAATGTTTTGGTACCTACTGGAGAGCTCTTCTCTGTCTACACCCATTCAGAATTGTTCACATGCTCTTAAGCTTTAGCCCCCACTCAAACTCTGACAATTTTACTCGCCCTAGCGGTGCTGGTTAGGTTGTTTTCATTTTATCCAGAGCATTGGTGACTGTAACTGTGCTGCTGGCAACAATTTAATTATGCTTTTTTGCCGACATTGATCATATTCAACCGCTGTTGAGTGTTAGTAAATTCATCAGTTATTCTGCGCTCTGGCATACTCAGACGAGAGTGCTCTGAAATTGAACGCACCTGAAATGGTTACTTGCATAGTGGAGACATGTAGCTAATTCGCTAGCTAAACAATGAACCATAATCCAAACTCATGACATTACTACCCTGCATTGAACCAACCAGGTTCAATGTTAGCTAGTATTAGGCTATAAGTAGCCAAGCAAATGGCTCTGAGATACGAATAATAAGATCATACATGTAATGTTAGCTAGCAAGCCAGTCAGCTAACGTTAGCTAGCTAACAGTACACTTTAACTTGAAATGAAACCACTTTCTGTCAATTAGAAATGTGTAATATCTGAAAATGCAGCTCGCTAGACTATCTTACCCATATACACCATGGATGGACATGTCTCCTGTCAGATTTCATGGTTGCCGTTAGTTTGAAGATGTAATCCGGGGACAGGTGGTTTCTCAATCTTCTTAGCTATCATACTCGAATTCCACTGATTTCAAAACTCGGTCCTCCAGATAGAGGAGAGAAACAATTATGCAGTTTTAATACACAATACATGTTTTAAAAAGCGTTGTTAGACAGGATTACCTACATACTGACCAGCTCAAATAGACAGATAGCTTTATGGCAGACCAATCCAAACTCTTGGCATGACCATCTCTTGGCATGTCCATCCCACTCGTTATCTCAGCCAATCATGGCTAGCGGGAAGGTTGCTGACTTTTTCTGTGTCTAAACCAAATAGGCTCGTAATTTAACCTGTTGAGTGAAGGGGGCAGTATTTTGATGTTTGGATGAAAAACATACCCGAATTAAACTGCCCATTTCTCAGGCCCAGAAGCTAGAATATGCATATAATTGTCAGATTAGGATAGAAAACACTCTAAAGTTTCCAAAACTGTCAAAATATTGTATGTGAGTATAACAGAACTGATATCGCAGGCGAAAACCTGAGGAAAATCCAACTAGGAAGTGCCTCTTATTTTGAAAGCTCCCTGTTCCATTGCATGCCTTCCCTCCATTTAAAGGGATATCAACCATATTCCTTTCCCTATGGCTTCCACATGGTGTGAACAGTCTTTAGACATAGCTTCAACCTTTTATTCTGAAAAATGAGCGAGAACGATCACATCGCGTCAGTGGGTGGCTGGGTACCAGCAGAGTTTTGCATGAGCAACAGCTTGGAGCAGACATTTTCTCTCTCTCCTATTGAAAAAGCTACGGTCCGGTTGAAATATTATAGATTATTTATTGTAAAAACAACCTGAGGTTTGATTATAAAAAACGTTTGACATGTTTCTACGAACTTTACGGATACTATTTGGAATTTTCGTCTGCCCCGTCGTGACCGCTTGAGCCTGTGGATTACTGAACATAACGCGCCAACCAAATGAAAGCAACTCACTGCCTTCCTGAAGACAAAGAATGTATACGAAATGCTGGTTTTAGACCCCATCATATCACTGGTGGTAAATGACATCTTAATGGCATCGGACCGAGGCTCTGCATCTGTCCTCGTGCTCCGAGACCTTAGTGCTGCTTTTGATACCATTGATCACCACCTTCTTTTAGAGAGATTGGAGACCCATATTGGTCTACACGGACAAGTTCTGGCCTGGTTTAGATGTTATCTGTCTGAAAGATATCAGTTTGTCTCTGTGAATGGTTTGTCCTCTGACAAATCAACTGTAAATTTCGATGTTCCTCAAGGTTCCGTTTTAGGACCACTATTGTTTTCACTATATATTTTACCTCTTGGGGATGTTATTCGAAAACATAATGTTAACTGTCACTGCTATGCGGATGACACACAGCTGTACATTTCAATGAAACATGGTGAAGCCCCAAAATTTCCCTTGCTAGAAGCATGTGTTTCAGACATAAGGAAGTGGATGGCTGCAAACTTTCTACTTTTAAACTCGGACAAAACAGAGATGCTTGTTCTAGGTCAAAAGAAACAAAGAGACCTTCTGTTGAATCTGACAATTAATCTTAATGGTTGTACAGTCGTCTCAAATAAAACTGTGAAGGACCTCGGCGTTACTCTGGACCCTGATCTCTCTTTTGAAGAACATATCACGACCATTTCAAGGACAGCTTTTTTCCATCTACGTAACATTGCAAAAATCAGAAACTTTCTGTCCAAAAATGATGCAGAAAAATGAATCCATGCTTTTGTCACTTCTAGGTTAGACAACTGCAATGCTCTACTTTCCGGCTACCCGGATAAAGCACTAAATAAACTTCAGTTGGTGCTAAATACGGCTGCTAGAATTCTGACTAGAACCAAAACATTTGATCATATTACTACAGTGCTAGCGTCTCTACACTGGCTTCCTGTCAAAGCAAGGGCTGATTTCAAGGTTTTACTGCTAACCTACAAAGCATTACAAGGGCTTGCTCCTACCAATCTCTCTGATTTGGTCCTGCCGTACATAGCTACACGTACGCTACGGTCACAAGACGCAAGCCTCCTAATTGTCCCTAGAATTTCTAAGCAAACAGCTGGAGGCAGGGCTTTCTCCTATAGAGCTCAATTTTTATGGAACGGTCTGCCTACCCATGTCAGAGACGCAAACTCAGTCTCAACCTTTAAGTCTTTACTGAAGACTCATCTCTTCAGTGGGTCATATGATTGAGTGTAGTCTGGCCCAGGAGTGGGAAGGTGAACGGAAAGGCTCTGGAGCAACGAACCGCCCTTGCTGTCTCTGCCTGGCCGGTTCCCCTCGTTCCACTGGGATTCTCTGCCTCTAACCCTATTACAGGGGCTGAGTCACTGGCTTACTGGGGCTCTCTCATCCCGTCCCTGGAAGGGGTGCGTCACCTGAGTGGGTTGATTCACTGATGTGGTCATCCTGTCTGGGTTGGCACCCCCCCTTGGGTTGTGCCGTGGCAGAGATCTTTGTGGGCTATACTCAGCCTTGTCTCAGGATGGTGTCCTCGGATGGGGCCACAGTGTCTCCTGACCCCTCCTGTCTCAGCCCCCAGTATTTATGCTGCAGTAGTTTATGTGTCGGGGGGCTAGGGTCAGTTTGTTATATCTGGAGTACTTCTCCTGTCCTATTCGGTGTCCTGTGTGAATCTAAGTGTGCGTTCTCTAATTCTCTCCTTCTCTCTTTCTTTCTCTCTCTTGGAGGACCTGAGCCCTAGGACCATGCCCCAGGACTACCTGACATGATGACTCCTTGCTGTTCCCAGTCCACCTGGCCGTGCTGCTGCTCCAGTTTCAACTGTTCTGCCTTATTATTATTCGACCATGCTGGTCATTTATGAACATTTGAACATCTTGGCCATGTTCTGTTATAATCTCCACCCTGCACAGCCAGAAGAGGACTGGCCACCCCACATATGCTCTCTCTAATTCTCTCTTTCTTTCTCTCTCTCTCTCGGAGGACCTGAGCCCTAGGACCATGCCCCAGGACTACCTGACATGATGACTCCCTGCTGTCCCCAGTCCACCTGACCGTGCTGCTGCTCCAGTTTCAACTGTTCTGCCTTATTATTATTCGACCATGCTGGTCATTTATTTACATCTTGGCCATGTTCTGTTATAATCTCCACCTGGCACAGCCAGAAGAGGACTGGCCACCCCACATAGCCTGGTTCCTCTCTAGGTTTCTTCCTAGGTTTTGGCCTTTCTAGGGAGTTTTTCCTAGCCACCGTGCTTCTACACATGCATTGCTTGCTGTTTGGGGTTTTAGGCTGGGTTTCTGTCCAGCACTTTGAGATATCAGCTGATGTACGAAGGGCTATATAAATAAATTTGATTTTGAACCAAATGGAGGTATTTTGGATATAAAAATAATCTTTATGGAACAAAAGGAACATTTATTGTGTAACTGGGAGTCTCGTGAGTGCAAACCTCTGAAGATTATCAAAGGTAAGCGATTAATTTTATTGCTTTTCTGACTTTCGTGACCAATCTACTTTGCTGCTAGCTGTTTGTAATGTTTTGTCTGCTGAGAGAGATGTCCTTACATAAACGCTTGGTTTGCTTTAGCTGTAAAGCTTTTAAAAAAAATGTTTTATCTGAAACGCCAGGTGGATTATCAACAAGCTAAGCTGTGGTTTGCTGTATTGCACTTGTGATTTCATGAAAATTAAATATTTGTAGTAATTTCATTTGAATTTGGCGCCAAGAAGTTAACAATTCTATTCATATTTACAGATGGCATACACGTTTGTTATGGCAAATGAAAGTTCACAAGTTCGAGAAGGGATTTCTGCCCCAAAAATTTACAATCATGAAGTGGAACAACATTTATTGGATATTTCAAACAAATCAAAAACTGAAAAATTGGGCGTGCAAAATTATTCAGCCCCCTTAAGTTAATACTTTGTAGCGCCACCTTTTGCTGCGATTACAGCTGTAAGTCGCTTGGGGTATGTCTCTATCAGTTTTGCACATCGAGAGACTGAAATTTTTTCCCATTCCTCCTTGCAAAACAGCTCGAGCTCAGTGATGTTGGATGGAGAGCATTTGTGAACAGCAGTTTTCAGTTCTTTCCACAGATTCTCGATTGGATTCAGGTCTGGACTTTGACTTTCTAACACCTGGATATGTTTATTTTTGAACCATTCCATTGTAGATTTTGCTTTATGTTTTGGATCATTGTCTTGTTGGAAGACAAATCTCCGTCCCAGTCTCAGGTCTTTTGCAGACTCCATCAGGTTTTCTTCCAGAATGGTCCTGTACTTGGCTCCATCCATCTTCCCATCAAATTTAACCATCTTCTCTGTCCCTGCTGAAGAAAAGCAGGCCCAAACCATGATGCTGCCACCACCATGTTAGACAGTGGGGATGGTATGGTCAGGGTGATGAGCTGTGTTGCTTTTACGCCAAACATAACGTTTTGCATTGTTGCCAAAAAGTTCAATTTTGGTTTCATCTGACCAGAGCACCTTCTTCCACATGTTTGGTGTGTCTCCCAGGTGGCTTGTGGCAAACTTTAAACAACACTTTTTATGGATATCTTTAAGAAATGGCTTTCTTCTTGCCACTATTCCATAAAGGCCAGATTTGTGCAATATACGACTGATTGTTGTCCTATGGACAGAGTCTCCCACCTCAGCTGTAGATCTCTGCAGTTCATCCAGAGTGATCGTGGGCCTCTTGGCTGCATCTCTGATCAGTCTTCTCCTTGTATGAGCTGAAAGTTTAGAGGGACGGCCAGGTCTTGGTAGATTTGCAGTGGTCTGATACTCCTTCCATTTCAATATTATCGCTTGCACAGTGCTCCTTGGGATGTTTAAAGCCCCAACCCGGATCCGGGTTTGTGACTAAAGCCTCAGGCTCATTAGGAAATCTTTTTAAAATAATGCGTTTGCTCTCAAGCAGCCTTTTCTTAACAACACTGTGTCCAAATCCGGCTTTAAACTTCTTCACAGCAGTATCTCGGACCTGCCTGGTGTGTTCCCTGTTCTTCATGATGCTCTCTGCGCTTTTAACGGACCTCTGAGACTATCACAGTGCAGGTGCATTTATACGGAGACTTGATTACACACAGGTGGATTGTATTTATCATCATTAGTCATTTAGGTCAACATTGGATCATTCAGAGATCCTCACTGAACTTCTGGAGAGAGTTTGCTGCACTGAAAGTAAAGGGGCTGAATAATTTTGCATGCCCAATTTTTGTTGTTTGAAATATCCAATAAATGTCGTTCCACTTCATGATTGTGTCGCACTTGTTGTTGATTCATCACAAAAAAATACAGTTTTATATCTTTATGTTTGAAGCCTGAAATGTGGCAAAAGGTCGCAAAGTTCAAGGGGGCCGAATACTTTCGCAAGGCACTGTATTTCGTTTCTTATACACATATTTAACCCCTTATTTTTGTTGGCACAAAATTACCTCCATACTTCCATTAATTTGTATGGGTTACCTTTAGACGAGTCTCATGACACCTGTGGGGTTCGTAGAGCAAAACAGAGAACATCATCGGATTTGTGAGAATAGAGTGGTCATATTAGTTTGTAGGCCGTTTGGATGCTGCAGATATTTTTGTCAGAAAACTGATTTTCAGGCTGTCTCCTGGTCTGACAAACAACAATATGTAACTTTTGGGGTGCAATCAAATTCACATAGAATGTGTGTTACAGATCTGTCATTCTCAATAAAATCAAGTCCAAGAAGTGGTAGATATGTTCTATGTGTATTTCTATGTTTCCCATTCTTAAGTTTAGTTTTTGCATCTTTTACTCTCGGTTTTGTACACTATCTTCAAACAGTTAAAAGCTCAATATTTTGGTTATGGAAAATATATTTTAAATATATAGTGGTTTAGATAGTTTAGATGGTACAATGATTATCTACTGTACACTATACTTGCTTGTTTTGTCACATAAACTGAAATTAGGCAAACTATTAGAATTTTTGCAACCAGGAAATGCCGGAGCGATTTCTGAAGAGTCCATCTTTAAACTGACGGATTTTGATGGGGATTTTTGTATTATGCTACATAGAATGACACACCGGTGCATCAATAGACTCTAGAGGGGTGCATTTAAAGTGCACTTCATTTAATATAACAGGCTATTTTTCATGGTGCAAAATTTCTACTTATAATATCAAAGGGGTGCAAAAAGGCACCCAATTCATGGAATGACCCTTTACTGTGTAATTAAAGCAGAAAGCACTGAACTTTAGATGAAATTTTAATAAAGAGGAAAGAAATGGGGAGATAAAAAGGAGGCTAATATTAAGCACCTATATTTTAATAAGATCTTATTCTGAGGACAGGGAACTTAATTAGCAATATTGAAATTACTGCTATTACTTAATTGTTTTGTTATCCTCATTATTGCTATTACTTTTGCAATTGCAACCACGCAACCAAGCCCGACTAAATTAGTCAAACTCAAACACCAGACTTCCAGAATTCATTGATGCAGAGCCGTCTAATTCCTTGGTCAGGTTTAATTAACTCTGGGTTGCAATGGTACCCTAAAGAGAGGCTGGGGCGGAAGCTCACACGCTGACAAGGAAACAGGGAAAACATTTGTTTCAAACAAAATGTTCTGTGGGTTGGGTTGCTTAAGACTAGAAAGAGAGAGCTGTGGGGATAGAGAGAATGAGATAGAAAGAGTACGTAGTTTCAAGTTTTTATCATATGCAAGGGTTGGAACCGGTTCAGGGAACAGAACCAAAAACCGGAAAATATCTAAATTATTTGAGGAACAAAACCCAAACCGGAAACGAAAGTGGTCTATACAGAACCATTATTTTAAACGCATGGGAACCATTATTGCATTATTGCAATGCTAGTTAGGGATACTATAGTTATTCCATTTCACATTGGATGTAGCTAGCTAGCTAACGTTTGCTCTGGTCAAACGTTTAACCAACTCGGAAGTTCAAAGACATTCAAAGTTCCTCCATAGAAGCCGCTCCACGGTAGGTATACTTTTCTAGGCCTAATTCAGATAATCCATGTCATAACAAGTTGCCCAGCGCTTCAAGGAAAGATTCCTCCATCCTCTCTTACCCTCTCCTCACCCACAAAATGTAAGTTGCATCTTGCGCCCTACACTGTGACTGGCAGCACAGTTTGTGTGTTTGTCTTTCACTATGATTATACCATGCTGTTAAGGCAAAATATTAAGGCAATGATTGGTGAAGTCATTTAATGTTGAGCAAAATGTTTTAAAAAATGTTGATTGCAAAAACGAGCAGAGAGGAACGATATCAACTGGTACTTTTTGGGGTTTGAACCGGTTCGGAACTTTATTTTGCTAGTTGGAACATTGGAACAGAACCAAAAAATTCTGGTTATGTTCAGCTCGAAAAGATTGGAAAATTATTTAGGTTCCAACCACTGGTTGTATGTACGGGATACGCATGGTATACATCGTTCAATTAAATGCTTACTACACTTTCCTTCTCAACAATGCAAACAACAATAAGAAGTGTATTAATTGAGCAGTATAATAACAGTCTGGTAGCAGCAGTTGGGATGTGTGTGTAGCATCAATGTACACCGAGTGTACAAAACCTACAAGGTGGCGAAAGCGTTTCACAAGGATACTGTCCCATATTGACTCCAGTGCATCCCACAGTTGTGTCAAGTTGGCTGGATGGCCTTTGGGAGGTGAACCATTCTTGATACACACGCAGAACTGTTGAGCATGAAAACCCAGCCAAGTTGCAGTTTTTGACACAAACCAGTGCGCCTTACTACCATACCCAGTTCATAGACACTTAAATATTTTGTGTGCTAAGGTGCGGAGAATCAGAACAGGCTGGTCCAGTTCAAATGTTCAGAACCGTGTTCACTAAGTCTTTGTAGACTACAGTATAGACGAGATAATGGAAGGCAGAGATGTTCTGATGATCTCTGTGAGTTCTTCAGGACCGTGGAGGGAGAGTCAAAGGTTAAGTCCAGGGTCGAGTTCAAAATATTTTCTCTCATTTTCCTGCCAACTGAACATGAACATGACCCTGACCTTTCCTCTCTGCTGGCTTCATCTTGGCCTTGGAGGCACTGTTCATCATAGCCCATTCCAGGACAGAGTATGTGCTTTAGCCAACTGACAACGAGGGTCAGAGGAGTTGGCACATACAGATCTGGACAGGACTATAGCGCAATGTTCCAGGCCTCCTCTCCTCAGCAACTGCAGGGCAACTGAGGTCTGTTCCCCACATGTCCAATAATAACAGTCTAATGGCTGTGTTTATTCACCACTAACTACTTCACATCACCACTCATCTGTAGCCCACTGAAACAGCTGGATTTAGAGCCACAGCAGAACAGCCCTTCAGTTGCAGATTAATTTGCTAGTTCCATATTTGACAATATACTCTACTATATACACATTGAAGTGGTGAGCATTTGTTTAAGAAAACAAGCATTCAGGGGGATGTTGATGTGGATTTATGCGCTGAGTATTACCTACATAATGTTGAACCAGTATTCCAGTCAGGCTCATACATAAGAGATGAGAGCAGACGCCGGGCGGACTGAGGCCATTTCACCTCTACTACCGTTGTCGGTGACAGGATTGTTTCTTTGAAAAGCACCTTATTACCCACCACTTAGCATATCTGCTGGGAGATCACTGACACATTTCCACTTCTTGCTACTTGAGCAGCGGAACCCAGGGAACGTGTTCGGTTGGACATGACCAGGCAGCCACCCAAACCTCTGCTGAACCCCTCAGTGGCAAGAGTGGCAAATGCAAAAGTTCGACCAACTAGACACTTCCCCCGGGGCATTTAATATCCTCTCTGTGTTCCATTTTCAAGCTAGGCTCTATTTTAACCCTACCTCCTCTTTCCGGAACCATCACCACCCACCCCAATTTAACTTTACCCCCCTCTGTGAGTGGCAGTGTCTACATGAGCCAGCCAGCCAGCAGCAGAAGCACCACCCGAGCCGTGGATGGGCAAGCCCCCCGTGGTGCTCACAGTCCAGCAGCTACATTCATCAGGCAGGCGTCTACATCGACGCCGACAGAGAGAGCGAGAGCGAGAGGGAGAGAGAGGGAGAGAGAGAGGGAGAGCGAGAGGGAGAGAGAGAGGAGAGAGAGGGAGAGAGAGCGAGAGAGAGCGAGAGGGAGAGAGAGCGAGAGGAGAGAGAGGGGAGAGAGAGGGGAGAGAGAGAGGGAGAGAGAGCCAGAGCGAGAGAGAGCGAGAGGGAGTGAGAGGGAGAGAGAGGGAGAGAGAGAGGGAGAGAGATGGCTCTGCACAGAGAATGGCTTTAGGGAGACACTGAGAGGGAGAGAAAAAATCGGATGCCATTTTTTCCCAGCACACTCTCAAAAATGGGGAACATTCCCATTAGCATGGAAATCACTTCGCTCTCCCCCTCCGCTCTGCCTTCCTTCCACTGATGGCTCTGCACAATGAGAATGGCTTTAACTGCTATTATTCTGCGTCAGGGCACACTGCCAGGTTAGATGACAAGAGAGGCAAAAAATCGGATGCCATTTTTTCCCAGGTCACACTCTCAAAAATGGAGGGACACATCTTGATGGATTTCATCTCACCACTGATGACGAGACGATGACGATGGCCTAAGGTTGTTCCTGAAAACTGGAACAAATAGCCACTTCTGGCTTCTGGTTTCAAACTCACCCCTCTTCCTCTTCTGATTAAGGCCTATAAGGCCACTGCCCAGGCCTATAATCACAACAAACAGTATGTAGCCCAGTCTGAGTGTTCACTGCCCAGGCCTATAATCACAACAAACAGTATGTAGCCCAGTCTGAGTGTTCACTGCCCAGGCCTATAATCACAACAAACAGTATGTAGCCCAGTCTGAGTGTTCACTGCCCAGGCCTATAATCACAACAAACAGTATGTAGCCCAGTCTGAGTGTTCACTGCCCAGGCCTATAATCACAACAAACAATATGTAGCCCAGTCTGAATGTTCACTGCCCAGGCCTGTAATCACAACCAACAGCCAGTACCCAGGAGGCAGTGGCACTGCGACCCTAACAACCCAACGCCTCTCTCCCTCACACCCCCGTGTGCCAGGTCAAATCTCTGGGCCACCGCTGCAGTAACAGTCAAAAGCACGCAGGCAGGGCAGAGCAGGCAGGGCAGAGCAGAGCAGAGCAGGCAGGTAGCACCCCCAAAGGTGCATATCCAAGCAGCACCATGCCACATTACAAACTCTGGTGCAATGCAATCCAATCCCGGGCCTAATTGTGCGTTGCGATACAATGGAGCGATTTCAGGGACGTTTTCATGGCCCACTGTTAACTATAGCCCCCTGAGGGGTTCTCTATCAGGAGGGATCCCTGTGTTTAAACTGTTTGTATGTGTACTGTGTGTACTGTGTATGTATATGTATGTGTGTACTGTGTGTGTGTATGTGTGTGTGTACTGTGCTGTGTGCGTGTTTGCATTCTCCCAGCCGACACCAATCAGCTGTCCATAAATTGTCCTCCAAGCAGTCAGCCAGGTCTCTACAGTCACATGACAAGGCCCATCACCGCTTCACAGCCCCAGAGCCCTGCAATCTAGCCCTGAACCAGAGATAAGACTAGCAACGTTTCAATGCACTGTTTCCACACGCAGAATGAGATTAAATTATTTCGGCTCACATGATTGCAACTGCAACAAGGCAGTTTGCTTAGTTCTTATTCTCTCACTCTATATTATCCATCCCTCCTTATCTCCTCTTCCCATCCTTCCTCCATCCCTCCTTCACACTCAGTGAACTTGCCCTCCGGAATCATTTTCATGCCTTCAAACAAGCTTCTCATCTTCATCATGTCATATAGAGGGACAACAGTGATAAGTAACGTCAATGGGTGGCAAGCACCCATTGGAAAGATGCAGTGTAGAGATGGGAGTTGGGTGGTCACATTGGAAAGATGCAGAGTAGAGATGGGAGTTGGGTGGTCACATTGGAAAGATGCAGAGAGATGGGAGTTGGGTGGTCACATTGGAAAGATGCAGAGTAGAGATGGGAGTTGTGTGGTCACATTGGAAAGATGTAGAGTAGAGATTGGGAGTTGGGTGGTCACATTGGAAAGATGCAGAGTAGAGATGGGAGTTGGGTGGTCACATTGGAAAGATGAGGAGAGATGGGAGTTGGGTGGTCACATTGGAAAGGTACAGAGTAGAGATGGGAGTTGGGTGGTCACAATGGAAAGATGCAGATTACAGATGGGAGTTGGGTGGTCACATTGGAAAGATGCAGAGTAGAGATGGGAGTTGGGTGGTCACATTGGAAAGATGCAGAGTAGAGATGGGAGAGATTGGGTGTGGTCACATTGGAAAGATTCAGAGTAGAGATGGGAGTTGGGTGGTCACATTGGAAAGATGCAGAGTAGAGATGGGAGTTGGGTGGTCACATTGGAAAGATGCAGAGTAGAGATGGGAGTTGGGTGGTCACATTGGAAAGATGCAGAGTAGAGATGGGAGTTGGGTGGTCACATTGGAACGGTTACAGAGAGATGGGAGTTGGGTGATCACATTGGAAAGATGCAGAGTAGAGATGGGAGTTGGGTGGTCACATTGGAAAGATGCAGAGTAGAGATGGGAGTTGGGTGGTCACATTGGAAAGATGCAGAGAGATGGGAGTTGGGTGGTCTCATTGGAAAGATGCAGAGTAGAGATGGGAGTTGGGTGGTCACATTGGAAAGATGCAGAGAGATGGGAGTTGGGTGGTCTCATTGGAAAGATGCAGAGAGAGATGGGAGTTGGGGTCACATTGGAAAGATCTAGAGATGGGAGTTGGGTGGTCTCATTGGAAAGATGCAGAGTAGAGATGGGAGTTGGTTGATCACATTGGAAAGATGCAGAGTAGAGATGGGAGTTGGGTGGTCACATTGGAAAGATGCAGAGAGATGGGAGTTGGGTGGTCACATTGGAAAGATGCAGAGAGATGGGAGTTGGTTGACGCAGAAGAACATGGGAAGAGGATGTTCACATAAAAAAGGACTAGTCAGCTAAATGTAGCGTCTCCTCAGATCATTGCAGCTTCATAAACATACATTAATCAGCTTATTTTTAAGTCAGATTACATTGTCAATGCCATACAACATAGTCTATGATCAGGCAAATCACAAATGCCTTTTCAATGTCACATTGAACAAGACAGTTGATGCAATGTTGTATACTGTACAGCAAAGGGTTGCTATTTGCTATTGTATAGCACTGATGAGATGGAAATTCTACCAATGGTGGCCACCACCACATTAGTCGATAATTGAGTTGCTATATATGATGTTTACTGATATGGACACATTTTCTATGGGTTTACTGACCCAACTACTAAATGACAGTTCCCTGCACATGGTTTGAAATACCAACACTCAAAACTCAAGTGTCTCCCTATGCAGCATTAGTGTCATACAAAGGATATCTGCGGTCATAAGTTTTACAGCGCTGTACGAACAAGCAAGAAGACTTACTGAGACCGCTCTGAAGCATTCTGTGGCCCTCATCAAGCTTGGCGACTAAAATACATATATGGTGTGATGGGAGCATTAGTGTTGGTTAATACATGCAGGTTTATGGTCAGACTGGAGGGTATCGTGACGGATTGTTAGGACAGAGGGGAGAATTCTCGCATGGATGCTTCTATTTAACAATCAGAGAGAGCGATTGGCTCTCTGTGGTGCTCTAAAACAGGAACAGATGGGGGAGTGTGAAAGGACAGTGTGAAGGGGGTGACTAGGGCATTGGGGTTTTATGTGGGGGAGACAAACAGAGGGAGAGATAGGGGGTTGGGGGAGAGAGAGAGAGAGAGGGGGGGAGAGGGAGAGCGGGGGGCAGAGAAAGGGAGACGAGAGAGAGAGACAAAGAGAGATAAAGAGAGAGATGCAGGGGAAGAGATTGGGGAGATAGTGAAAGAGAGTGCAAGGGAGAGAGAGTGAAAGACAGTGAAAGGGAGAGAGAGTGAAAGACAGTGAAAGGGAGAGAGAGAAAGACAGTGAAAGGGAGAGAGAGTGAATGACAGTGAAAGGGAGAGAGAGAGAAAGACAGTGAAAGGGAGAGAGAGTGAAAGACAGTGAAAGGGAGAGAGAGAGAAAGACAGTGAAAGGAAGAGAGAGAAAGACAGTGAAAGGGAGAAAGAGAGAGAGTGAAAGACAGTGAAAGGGAGAGAGAGTGAAAGACAGTGAAATGGAGAGAGAGAGAAAGACAGTGAAAGGGAGAGAGAGTGAAAGACAGTGAAAGGGAGAGAGAGAGAAAGACAGTGAAAGGGAGAGAGAGAAAGACAGTGAAAGGGAGAGAGAGAAAGACAGTGAAAAGGTGAAAGAGAGAGTGAAAGACAGTGAAAGGGAGAGAGAGTGAAAGACAGTGAAAGGGAGAGAAAGACAGTGAAAGGGAAGACAGTGAAAGGGAGAGAGAGAGAAAGACAGTGAAAGGGAGAGAGAGTGAAAGACAGTGAAAGGGAGAGAGAGTGAAAGACAGTGAAAGGGAGAGAGAGTGAAAGACAGTGAAAGGGAGAGAGAGTGAAAGACAGTGAAAGGGAGAGAGAGTGAAAGACAGTGAAAGGGAGAGAGAGTGAAAGACAGTGAAAGGGAGAGAGAGAAAGACAGTGAAAGGGAGAGAGAGTGAAAGACAGTGAAAGGGAGAGAGAGAAAGACAGTGAAAGGGAGAGAGAGTGAAAGACAGTGAAAGGGAGAGAGAGAAAGACAGTGAAAGACAGTGAAAGGGAGAGAAAGACAGTGAAAGACAGTGAAAGACAGTGAAAGGGAGAGAGTGAAAGACAGTGAAAGACAGTGAAAGGGAGAGAGAGTGAAAGACAGTGAAAGGGAGAGAGAGAAAGACAGTGAAAGGGAGAGAGAGAGAAAGACAGTGAAAGAGAGAAAGACAGTGAAAGGGACAGTGAAAGGTGAAAGAGAGAGAAAGACAGTGAAAGGGAGAGAGAGAAAGACAGTGAAAGGGAGAGAGAGTGAAAGACAGTGAAAGGGAGAGAGAGTGAAAGACAGTGAAAGGGAGAGAGAGTGAAAGACAGTGAAAGGGAGAGAGAGTGAAAGACAGTGAAAGGGAGAGAGAGTGAAAGACAGTGAAAGGGAGAGAGAAAGACAGTGAAGAGACAGTGAAAGGGAGAGAGAGAAAAGACAGTGAAAGGGAGAGAGAGAAAGACAGTGAAAGGGAGAGAGAGAAAGACAGTGAAAGGGAGAGAGAGAAAGACAGTGAAAGGGAGAGAGAGTGAAAGGGAAAGGAGAGAGAGTGAAAGACAGTGAAAGGGAGAGAGAGTGAAAGACAGTGAAAGGGAGAGAGAGTGAAAGACAGTGAAAGGGAGAGAGAGTGAAAGACAGTGAAAGGGAGAGAGAGAAAAGACAGTGAAAGGGAGAGAGAGTGAAAGACAGTGAAAGGGAGAGAGAGTGAAAGACAGTGAAAGGGAGAGAGAGAAAGACAGTGAAAGGGAGAGAGAGTGAAAGACAGTGAAAGGGAGAGAGAGTGAAAGACAGTGAAAGGGAGAGAGAGTGAAAGACAGTGAAAGGGAGAGAGAGTGAAAGACAGTGAAAGGGAGAGAGAGAAAGACAGTGAAAGGGAGAGAGAGTGAAAGACAGTGAAAGGGAGAGAGAGAAAGACAGTGAAAGGGAGAGAGAGTGAAAGACAGTGAAAGGGAGAGAGAGTGAAAGACAGTGAAAGGGGAGAGAGACAGTGAAAGGGAGAGACAGTGAAAGGGAGAGAGAGTGAAAGACAGTGAAAGGGACAGTGAAAGGGAGAGAGAGTGAAAGACAGTGAAAGGGAGAGAGAGTGAAAGACAGTGAAAGGGAGAGAGAGTGAAAGACAGTGAAAGGGAGAGAGAGTGAAAGACAGTGAAAGGGAGAGAGAGAAAGACAGTGAAAGGGAGAGAGAGTGAAAGACAGTGAAAGGGAGAGAGAGTGAAAGACAGTGAAAGGGAGAGAGAGTGAAAGACAGTGAAAGGGAGAGAGAGAAAGACAGTGAAAGGGAGAGTGAGAGTGAAAGACAGTGAAAGGGAGAGAGAGTGAAAGACAGTGAAAGGGAGAGAGAGTGAAAGACAGTGAAAGGGAGAGAGAGTGAAAGACAGTGAAAGGGAAAGGGAGAGAGTGAAAGACAGTGAAAGGGAGAGAGAGTGAAAGACAGTGAAAGGGAGAGAGAGAAAGACAGTGAAAGGGAGAGAGAGTGAAAGACAGTGAAAGGGAGAGAGAGAAAGACAGTGAAAGGGAGAGAGAGAAAGACAGTGAAAGGGAGAGAGAGAAAGACAGTGAAAGGGAGAGAGAGAAAGTGAAAGGGAAAGAGGACAGTGAGTGAAAGACAGTGAAAGGGAGAGAGAGAAAGACAGTGAAAGGGAGAGAGAGTGAAAGACAGTGAAAGGGAGAGAGAGTGAAAGACAGTGAAAGGGAGAGAGAAAGACAGTGAAAGACAGTGAAAGGTGAAAGGGAGAGAGAGTGAAAGACAGTGAAAGGGAGAGAGAGTGAAAGACAGTGAAAGGGAGAGAGAGAAAGACAGTGAAAGGGAGAGAGAGTGAAAGACAGTGAAAGGGAGAGAGAGTGAAAGACAGTGAAAGGGAGAGAGAGTGAAAGACAGTGAAAGGGAGAGAGAGACAGTGAAAGACAGTGAAAGGGAGAGAGAGTGAAAGACAGTGAAAGGGAGAGAGAGAAAGACAGTGAAAGGGAGAGAGAGTGAAAGACAGTGAAAGGGAGAGAGAGTGAAAGACAGTGAAAGGGAGAGAGAGAAAGACAGTGAAAGGGAGAGAGAGTGAAAGACAGTGAAAGGGAGAGAGAGAAAGACAGTGAAAGGGAGAGAGAAAGACAGTGAAAGGGAGAGAGAAAACAGACAGTGAAAGGGAGAGAGAGAAAGACAGTGAAAGGGAGAGAGAGTGAAAGACAGTGAAAGGGAGAGAGAGTGAAAGACAGTGAAAGGGAGAGAGAGAAAGACAGTGAAAGGGAGAGAGAGTGAAAGACAGTGAAAGGGAGAGAGAGAAAGACAGTGAAAGGGAGAGAGAGTGAAAGACAGTGAAAGGGAGAAAGGACAGAAAGAGAGAGTGAAAGACAGTGAAAGGGAGAGAGAGTGAAAGACAGTGAAAGGGAGAGAGAGTGAAAGACAGTGAAAGGGAGAGAGAGAAAGACAGTGAAAGGGAGAGAGAGAAAGACAGTGAAAGGGAGAGAGAGTGAAAGACAGTGAAAGGGAGAGAGAGAAAGACAGTGAAAGGGAGAGAGAGAAAGACAGTGAAAGGGAGAGAGAGTGAAAGACAGTGAAAGGGAGAGAGAGAAAGACAGTGAAAGGGAGAGAGAGTGAAAGACAGTGAAAGGGAGAGAGAGAAAGACAGTGAAAGGGAGAGAGAGTGAAAGACAGTGAAAGGGAGAGAGAGTGAAAGACAGTGAAAGGGAGAGAGAGTGAAAGACAGTGAAAGGGAGAGAGAGAAAGACAGTGAAAGGGAGAGAGAGTGAAAGACAGTGAAAGGGAGAGAGAGAAAGACAGTGAAAGGGAGAGAGAGTGAAAGACAGTGAAAGGGAGAGAGAGTGAAAGACAGTGAAAGGGAGAGAGAGTGAAAGACAGTGAAAGGGAGAGAGAGTGAAAGACAGTGAAAGGGAGAGAGAGAAAGACAGTGAAAGGGACAGTGAAAGGGAGAGAGAGTGAAAGACAGTGAAAGGGAGAGAGAGTGAAAGACAGTGAAAGGGAGAGAGAGTGAAAGACAGTGAAAGGGAGAGAGAGTGAAAGACAGTGAAAGGGAGACAGTGAAAGGGAGAGAGAGAAAGACAGTGAAAGGGAGAGAGAGTGAAAGACAGTGAAAGGGAGAGAGAGAAAGACAGTGAAAGGGAGAGAGAGTGAAAGACAGTGAAAGGGAGAGAGAGTGAAAGACAGTGAAAGGGAGAGAGAGAAAGACAGTGAAAGGGAGAGAGAAAGACAGTGAAAGACAGTGAAAGGGAGAGAGAGTGAAAGACAGTGAAAGGGAGAGAGAAAGACAGTGAAAGACAGTGAAAGGGAGAGAGAGTGAAAGACAGTGAAAGGGAGAGAGAGAAAGACAGTGAAAGGGAGAGAGAGTGAAAGACAGTGAAAGGGAGAGAGAGTGAAAGACAGTGAAAGGGAGAGAGAGAAAGACAGTGAAAGGGAGAGAGAGAAAGACAGTGAAAGGGAGAGAGTGAAAGACAGTGATAGGGAGAGAGAGTGAAAGACAGTGAAAGGGAGAAGAGGAAAGACAGTGAAAGGGAGAGAGAGAAAGACAGTGAAAGGGAGAGAGAGTGAAAGACAGTGAAAGGGAGAGAGAGTGAAAGACAGTGAAAGGGAGAGAGAGTGAAAGACAGTGAAAGGGAGAGAGAGAAAGACAGTGAAAGGGAGAGAGAGAAAGACAGTGAAAGGGAGAGAGAGTGAAAGACAGTGAAAGGGAGAGAGAGTGAAAGACAGTGAAAGGGAGAGAGAGTGAAAGACAGTGAAAGGGAAAGACAGTGAAAGGGGAGAGAGTGAAAGACAGTGAAAGGGAGAGAGAGTGAAAGACAGTGAAAGGGAGAGAGAGTGAAAGACAGTGAAAGGGAGAGAGAGTGAAAGACAGTGAAAGGGAGAGAGAGTGAAAGACAGTGAAAGGGAGAGAGAGAAAGACAGTGAAAGGGAGAGAGTGAAAGACAGTGAAAGACAGTGAAAGGGAGAGAGAGTGAAAGACAGTGAAAGGGAGAGAGAGAAAAGACAGTGAAAGGGAGAGAGAGTGAAAGACAGTGAAAGGGAGAGAGAAAGACAGTGAAAGGGACAGAGAGTGAAAGACAGTGAAAGGGAGAGAGAGTGAAAGACAGTGAAAGGGAGAGAGAGAAAGACAGTGAAAGGGAGAGAGAGAAAGACAGTGAAAGGGAGAGAGAGACAGTGAAAGACAGTGAAAGGTAGAGAGAGTGAAAGACAGTGAAAGGGAGAGAGAGAAAGACAGTGAAAGGGAGAGAGAGTGAAAGGGAGAGACAGTGAAAGACAGTGAAAGGGAGAGAGAAAAGACAGTGAAAGGGAAAGACAGAAAGGGAGAAAAGACAGTGAAAGGGAGAGAGAGTGAAAGACAGTGAAAGGGAGAGAGAGACAGTGAAAGGGAGAAGAGTGAAAGACAGTGAAAGGGAGAGAGAGTGAAAGACAGTGAAAGGGAGAGAGAGTGAAAGACAGTGAAAGGGAGAGAGAGTGAAAGACAGTGAAAGGGAGAGAGAGTGAAAGACAGTGAAAGGGAGAGAGAGTGAAAGACAGTGAAAGGGAGAGAGAGAGAAAGACAGTGAAAGGGAGAGAGAGTGAAAGACAGTGAAAGGGAGAGAGAGTGAAAGACAGTGAAAGGGAGAGAGAGAAAAGACAGTGAAAGGGAGAGAGAAAAGACAGTGAAAGGGAGAGAGTGAAAGACAGTGAAGTGAAAGGAGAGAGAGTGAAAGACAGTGAAAGGGAGAGAGAGAAAGACAGTGAAAGGGAGAGAGAGTGAAAGACAGTGAAAGGGAGAGAGAGAAAGACAGTGAAAGGGAGAGAGAGTGAAAGACAGTGAAAGGGAGAGAGAGAAAGACAGTGAAAGGGAGAGAGAGTGAAAGACAGTGAAAGGGAGAGAGAGTGAAAGACAGTGAAAGGGAGAGAGAGTGAAAGACAGTGAAAGGGAGAGAGAGTGAAAGACAGTGAAAGGGAGAGAGAGTGAAAGACAGTGAAAGGGAGAGAGAGAAAGACAGTGAAAGGGAGAGAAAGTGAAAGACAGTGAAAGGGAGAGAGAGAAAGACAGTGAAAGGGAGAGAGAGAGAGAGAGGAAAGAGAAGAAAAGCAGGGGATGAGGTTGGCACTGAAGGAAGATGACAAAGCCTGTCACCTCTCACTCTCCCGGTCTCCTTCTCTCAACTTGATGAGCTGCCAAACATCAGCATGAGTGTGTATGTGTGCGTGTAGATATTCTTCTTATACATTTGTGTACAATGTATACAATAGCGGTAAGCTAGCTAGTGAGTCATATTTGAGATACAGTGTGTGCGCACATGTGCCTGTGTGTCAAGAGGAGAAAGAGTGGAGAGCAAGGTTGAGCAAGACCGATGGAGTGCTTACAGGTACTTGTGTAATATACGGCACAAATAGGCTACATACTCAAAAACACACACACGCACACACACGCGTGCGCGCACAAAAGGGTTAAGCTGTTATGCATTGCCATTCTCAATCCCCTGCAACTTCATCACCTCACCCACTCATACTTCTCTTCTTTTCCTCTCGCTCATTTCCTCAGAGGACAAATTACCGTGATTACCATCCTACCTCCCTCTGCTCCATTCTCTCGCTCCCTCGCTCCTTATTTCATAGATTTCACAGTGTAAGTATTTCTCTCCTTCTGGCTGTCTTTGTGTGCCCTGTTCCATTCTTTCTTTCACCTCCTCCATCTTACTGTTCTGCCCATTCCCTCTGTCCTTTCATATCTCCAGTCAAACTATCATTCTGGTCTTTATCTCTTTCTCCTTCCCTAAGGAGGACTCTCTTTATCTCTTCCTCGTCCTCTTCATTTTATGTCTTTCTCTACCTCCCCCTCTCTCTCTCTTCCTCCCGTCTTTCACCATCCCCCCATCCCTCTAACTCTTCCCAAGTCCAATATTCTCATTAACGGCCACACACTCTGGGGAAATAAATGAGTCATATTTATGATGAAACCCTCTCTGTACCGCTGTCCCTCATCTCGTTGTTGCATAAAAAAGACACTGATGTTATCAGGCCTACCTATGTAGTCATCCGTCAGACAATCTACCCCTCCATCCATCACCCGGGCGCAGGCTGCGTCTCCACTCCTCTTGGCAGCCAAGGCTTTTAAAAGTGCATAAAACTCCAGATTGGATATGGAGCACCTGTGTCCGCAAGTGGAACATCTTCCCAGCCAACTGCCCCTGAGCTATGAATCAATGTTCTGCCCTGGCTAAGGAGCAGCCCACATATGGTTCCTAGAACATTGTAGGGGTGTAATTTATACAGTGGATCTCGATATCCATCTGGGTTCACAAGCTCCACAGGTTGTCAGGTTTTGGTGTTAGGACATACCTTGACAGCTATCAAAGCTGCCATATGGTAACAACGCTACAGTACCGTTTGGCTCCTTGAAGAAAGTCATGAACGGAGGGATTGGAGGCAAAACCCAGGAGGCTTGTGATGAGTCTCGTGATGTCTGAGAATACATTTGTGTTGCTGCCCGCAAACCATCCCATTACAACTTGTTAGGGAATATAATACTATTCACCAACATCTGGTTCATTCATTCCTATTTAATTCTCCCCCAATGGTAAATGCCATGTGAAATATAGTAAGCAGCACTGACTTTGGGAGAAAGAGGTTGGATTGTGAGTGTCTTTTAGGCCCTGGTATGTAATTGAGCAAAGCGGCGGGGAGCCTGGCTTTGGTAGTGTCCTAACCCCCAACTGTCACACTGCAGCGGCAGGGGTACTAACTGCGATGAACAGGCTGGAAGAATGAGTCTGGTTTAATGGCAGCACTTCCCCATTGGTTCGCCTCCTCTTATTTAATCTCTCCTCTCTCTCCTCTCCTCTCTCCTCCTCTCCCCTCCTCTCTCCTCCCCTCCCCTCCTCTCTCCTCTCCTCCCCTCCTCTCCTCTCCCTTCCTCTCTCCTCCCCTCCCCTCTTCTCCTCTCTCCTCTCTCCCCTCCCCTCTTCTCCTCCCCTCCCCTCTTCTCCTCTCTCTTCTCTCCCCTCCCCTCTTCTCCTCTCCTCTCTCTCCCCTCCCCTCTCTCCTCTCTCCTATCCCCTTCTCCTAGGATGCTTAAAAGGAGCCTGAGTGTACATGTGGTCCGTATAGAACCCTGCCCATTGCCACCGGAACTGCCCAATGTGTTTCTAGCTCAGAGCGATTGATTGATAAAGTAAATCTCTTAGAGTGTGTGTGGGAGGGACAGGTGTGTGTGTGTGTGTGTGTGTGTGTGTGTGTGTGTGTGTGTGTGTGTGTGTGTGTGTGTGTGTGTGTGTGTGTGTGTGTGTGTGTGTGTGTGTGTGTGTGTGTGTGTGTGTGTGTGTGTGTGTGTGTGTGTGTGTGTGTGTGTGTGTGTGTGTGTGTGTGTGTCATGGATCCACCTGTCATCAGAGGGCGGCACAGACCGTCCCAGAGACGTTAACGTCACTCAGGTGAGTCAAATTTACTCATTATGATTTCCCTGTTAAAAGAGGTGTATTTTCTGTTGTCCTTTGCAGAAGCTTGAATTGTTTAACGTGTGCGGTCGTTTCATGAGTGCGTTTTCGAGACATAGTGTTTGTTGTTTTTACAAGAGTCCTGTGATCCTGTGGCTACTGTTTCTCAGTAAAGTATTATGTTAATCGTTAACCACTGATTCCTCGTCTGGTCTCTTCTCTGCACCTGGGTCCAACCTCACCACGTCCCAGTGGGTGGATTTGTGAGTGGATTTGTGGGTGTGTGTGTGCATGTGTGCATGTGATATGTGTGTAAGTGTCACTCACTCTGGGTGAAGCGAGGAGGGTTGTCGTTGACGTCACTCAGCCTGACAGTGACAGTAGTGGTCCCTGAAAGACCTCCCAGATGGCCCCCCATGTCCTTGGCCTGCAGGACAACCAGGTATTGGTCCTGGGTTTCTCTGTCCATATCAGGCACTGCTGTACGCAGGATACCTGGAAAAACACACACACCAAAGACATACAGTAGTTCAAGATCAATCATTTCCACTATGCAGAATGACCTGATTCAGCTTCACATACAGAGGCTGCCTCTAGCTGTGCTCACCAAACCCAGCCAAACCAGGAGAATGGTAGCCAAGGTAGCTAAATCACCTTGAAAAAATGTATACTCTTGTAAAGCTAGTGAAAATATGAGGCTTTGATGGGGTATATGAACGGAATTAACAATCAACCAGCATCAATATCTGAGCAAATGTGATGTGGCTCTGGGATGATGTGTGTGTGTGTGTGTGTGTGTGTGTGTGTGTGTGTGTGTGTGTGTGTGTGTGTGTGTGTGTGTGTGTGTGTGTGTGTGTGTGTTTGTGTGTGTGTGTGTGTGTGTGTGTGTGTGTGTGTGTGTGTGTGTGTGTGTGTGTGTGTGTGTGTGTGTGTGTGTGTGTGTGTGTGTGTAGAATGAGACCTTTTTAAATGAAGAGAGGGAACAGAGTGGACCGGCTCTGCATGCAAACCCTGCTAATGGACGAGAGCTTCAGTTAACATACGCTGTGCAGAATTAGGATAATATACCCAATTAGCATACAAAACCCCACAAGCAGAACCCTCTTCACTCATACCAGAGGTGCCTCCAACAAGTAATTACATTGCATCAGAATTCAATAACGGCATCGCAGACGCTGTCTACCTATAATATCCCCTTGTCGACAAATAGAGTAAATCCAACTAGTACACACATATGCTCATACACACTCACTCAGCAAACAGACTTCAAAATGCCTAACTAGGCGACACACTCGTACAGTAAACATATGGTATAAAATGCAGTGTTTACTAGCTTGCAGGCTGTCAATCACCTAGTGAGGCAACAGAGGACGAAATGTGATGTTTGAAATGCCCACGGTTTTCTCTCAGGCAGTGTGCAGAAGACCTTCCCATCTGCCTGGGTTGACACCAAAGCCCCCCGAAACACACAGTATATTTTAGTGAAGAGACAGGTCCTTTGAGCCTTTTTAATCTTTCCCAAACCTTTCCTGACATCTCCCTTTGAGCAGACATCTTTTTGTTTTTCCGCCTTCAAAAAAATATAATTTAAGGCGGTTGCTGCAGTTTGTTGGATGCACATAGACTCTGGCAGTCTGAATACATTTCTGCCAGCTTGAACTGGATTAACTGAGAAGGAGCAGGAGGGCACACAGAGAGAGGGAATAGGGGAAACGAGACGTGGGGCAAATGGCAGGGAGGTAAGAGAAAGGGATATGGGGAGGGGGTAGATAGAGAGGAATGGGCAAGTCTGACAGACAGTGTGAGGGACTGAGAGAGAGGTTGAAGGAGGGATAGGGATAGAGAAGGGCGAGAAATACAGAGCTGTGGGGATAAACACTGCAAAGAGACTTGTAAAGGAAGAAAATGGTTGGCTGGAGAGGAAGCAGAGAGGGAGGGCAGAGGGAGGGAGTAGGGAGAGAGGGAGAGAGTAGCGAGGGAGGGAGGGAGGGACGGAGGGAGGGAGGGAGGGAGAGAGGGAGGGAAGGGGGTAGCAGAGAGGGAGGAGGGGAGGGAGGGAGGGAGCAGAGAGGGAGCAGAGAGGGAGAGAGTAGAGAGGGAGGGAAGGGGGTAGCAGAGAGGGAGGAGGGGAGGGAGGGAGGGAGCAGAGAGGGAGGGAGCAGAGAGGCAGGGAGGGAATGCATGCACACTAAGTGGAGAACAAGAGGCACTCACCTGTCTGTGGGTCCACAGAGAAGAACTGCTGTCCCTGCACAAGTGTATACACCAGCCTGGCACTGTTCCCATAGGTTGGGTCGTCAGCATCTGTCGCTGTCACCTGGATTATAGAAGTACCTGAGGGAGGAGGGGAGAGAGCAGAGGAATGTTAATAAAACAGAATACCGCACACACACACACACACACACACACACACACACACACACACACACACACACACACACACACACACACACACACACACACACACACACACACACACACACACACACACACACACACACACACACACACTGACTGGACACAGCAGTACATTAACTCAGCACTGCCAGAGAGCCAAATACACACTGGCTGACTGACTGACTGATTGACTGGCTCGCTGACAACCCCCACCTCTCTTTCTCCCTCTCCCTCTCTATCTCCCTCTCTCTTTCTCTCTCTCTCTTTTCACCCCATTCACTCTCCTTCGGCAGCAGTGTGACAAATATTTTATTCACTTTCCTTCTCCCCTGCTGCACACCTTCTTTCTCTCTCCATTCTGTCTGTCTCACTTCATTTCTCTTCATCTCTTTCACAATTCCCTTTGGCTCCCTCTCAATCTCTCTGTCTGTCGGTTGCCCCCCTTGTCTCCCCCTGACTCCCTCATGTCATGAATCCCTGCCTCTCCTGACAGATATGGACACTTTTTCCCACCAAATAAATCAAAGACCGTCAGCTTTATGTGTGATATTGAAATTGTAGCAAAAAAAAAATATATATATATAGTTTGGAAAGAAGAACTATGTTTCCCATGGGGCACTGGGCTGACAAGCTTTGAGGGAAGAGGGGATTTGTGGGAGCAGCTGTTGCTGTTTTCTGACATCAAAGCCCCGACAGTGTCACCGAGAGAGAAAGCAAGGGAGGGAGGGAGAGAGGGAGGATGGAGGGAGAGAGGAGTGAGAGAGACTGGGTCTGATTACTGATCTATCACAGGTAGTTAAAAAGACCATAGTGATGCACCCGTGCATCAGTCTAAGTAACATAATATAAAAATCTCCATCAAAATCCATCAGTTTCAGCTAGAGATATCAGT
The DNA here is from genome assembly GCF_036934945.1 of Oncorhynchus masou masou. NCBI lineage: Eukaryota > Metazoa > Chordata > Actinopteri > Salmoniformes > Salmonidae > Oncorhynchus > Oncorhynchus masou. Next base: position 16,753,668 of record NC_088214.1, read on the forward strand.
TTTCTGCATGGGCTGCATCTCAATCCACCACATCCGATGATGTTGGCCTTCCACAACTGCGATGGAAGGTGACCGAGCTCCAGCTGTGTTTATCAGACCATGAAACATCCCGAAAATCATCTGTAGCGTTTTTCTTTGTTGCTGTAACTAATATGACCCCACGATAGAAAGGGGAGACTCTCTCGAACACAAAGGTGTTCCGTTTTTCTCTATGGCCCCCACATGTGTCATGGGACTCGTCTGAAGGTAACCCATACAAACAAATGGAAGTATGGAGATAGCTTTGTCCCAACAGAAATAACGAGTTATACATGTGCAAAAAAAAAACAAGTCACATGGAAGATGGAGAGAGAAAGGGAGAGTGAGAGAAGCAAATGTTTTGATGCATGAGGCAGTAAAATAATGATCAGACAGACAGATCAAACCAGGTTGACTAGGGTTGACGCAACAAGCACGAGAGAGAGACATCTATTGATTTACAGTCTGCCTTGGTGATATAGCACAGTCACAATTTGTAGTGATCATACATTCAGACAGATGTATTACCAGTGAATGGAGCAAAATTCTATTCACACTGCCTGGCACAGAGACGTTCATACCCTGGGTGAATACCATAGTGATTTCTTTCCATGTGAAATAATGTAAGGCTATAGTAGCTATAGAAACCATATCCTAGTATCCACTTAAAACTAACCGTGGGGATGAAATTCACATCACACAAGTTGTTTAGAGCAATCAAGGGAAGAAAACTGAAATCATAGTGAAAGTGAGATGATGTGTGTTATTGTGACTACTAACATTATCTTATTACCACTGTTGCATTGATGGTGGAAGATATGACCAGTTTTATGTAACAGCTCTTTAAAAAGACTTTCATGGCTCCGCTATCTATTAGTCTCAGAGCAACCCACCGTACCTAGGTAAATATTTCATCCCGGGGAAATATTGAAACCATGATTGACTGAACAACTCAGTCTGGGACCGAGCTTTGGAAAGCAAGCCCACATCAAAATGGATGATAGTATTAATAAAATGGAAGCAGACAGTAGCTGATAAAACAGCAGATTAAACAGACAACGGCTCCTCGGCTTCAGTACCTATGTTGGCCATCTCAGGCACGGTGGCACTGTAGGGCCCTTCTTCAAACAGAGGGGGGTTGTCGTTGATGTCCTGTACTCTGATGATGAACGTGGATGATGGCTCCAGGGCCCGGTCGGTCTGCCGGTCGGTTGCTGTAGCGATGAGGCGGTACTCGTCCTTCTCCTCACGATCCAGGGGCTTGGTGACATGGATGTTGCCTGTCTTCTCGTCAATCACAAACACAGACCCCGCCCCCTCACCACGTAGCAAGTACTTGGTGCGTCCATCACCTCTGTCCATGTCAGTGTGCAGCTGAGAGAGAGTGAGAGAAAAAAAGAGAGAGGGAGAGCGAAAGAGATATATAGAGGAAGAGCTATAATTTATCAAATAAAAGAGAATGAATCAAAGAGAAATAAAGGTGATTGTACACAGTGATTATACACAGTGATAATACACAGTGATTCTACATAGTGATTATACACTGTGATTCTACACTGTGATGCAACACTGTGATTCTACACAGTGAATTTACACAGTGATTCTACACAGTGATTATACACTGTGGTTATACACTGTGGTTATACACTGTGATTATACCCTGTGACTATACAAAGTGATTATACACTGTGATTATACACAGTGCTTGAGGACTAAGGACAAGAACACTGAAACACTTACAAACCAACACCCTCTGATCTTTCCAGATCCATCTATGGGGCAATGACCCTGAACTAGGATCATCATAATCGCAATATCCATAGCAATGCACCAGCTTAACTCGGCCTGCTATTCTCACAAACAGTTGTCTCTGAAAGCTCATCAATCTGTGAAATACACTTCCCTACTGCTGCAACGATTAATGAAAGTAGAAAATTTAACACGTAATAAGTTGAGGCCTAATCAATTATTTCCCAACTACTGAGAGTGTATTAAGGAAGGCAGGGTACATGCAGTCTTGATCCTGACTGCTGCTGGCTGGCTTAGCCCTGGCTGGCTGGCTGGCTGGCTGGTGGCTAGGGCTCTCAAGCGGAGCGGGATAGTAAAAGAAGGATCCGCCTCCCCCCATCTGCCTCTCCATGGCCCTGCTCAGGGGATCCGCCTCCCCATCTGCCTCTCCATGGCCCTGCTCAATCCGCCTCCCCCATCTGCCTCTCCATGGCCCTGCTCAGGATCCGCCTCCCCCCTGCTCAGGGGATCCGCCTCCCCATCTGCCTCTCCATGGCCCTGCTCAGGGATCCGCCTCCCCCCATCTGCCTCTCCATGGCCCTCCCCCATCTGCCTCTCCATGGCCCTGCTCAGGGGATGGCCCTGCTCAGGGATCCGCCTCCCCCCATCTGCCTCTCCATGGCCCTGCTCAGGATCCGCCTCCCCCATCTGCCTCTCCATGGCCCTGCTCAGGGGCCTCTCCATCCGCCTCCCCCATCTGCCTCTCCATGGCCCTGCTCAGGGATCCGCCTCTCCATCCCCGCCTCTGCCTCTCCATGGCCCTGCTCAGGGGATCCGCCTCCCCCCATCTGCCTCTGGCCCTGCTCAGGGGCCTCCCCCCATCCGGCCTCCCCCATCTGCCTCTCCATGGCCCTGCTCAGGATCCGCCTCCCCCATCTGCCTCTCCATCTGCCTCTCCATGGCCCTGCTCCCGCCTCCCCATCTGCCTCTCCATGGCCCTGCTCAGGGGATCCGCCTCCCCATCTGCCTCTCCATGGCCCTGCTCAGGGGATCCGCCTCCCCATCTGCCTCTCCATGGCCCTGCTCAGGGATCCGCCTCCCCCCATCCCTGCCTCTCTGCCTCTCCATGGCCCTGCTCAGGGATCCGCCTCCCCCCATCTGCCTCTCCATGGCCCTCCAGGGGATCTCCCCCCATCTGCCTCTCCATGGCCCTGCTCATCCGCCTCCCCATCTGCCTCTCCATGGCCCTGCTCTCTCTGCCTCTCCATGGCCCTGCTCAGGATCCGCCTCCCCATCTGCCTCTCCATGGCCCTGCCTCCCCTCCCCATCTGCCTCTCCCTGCTCATGGCCCTGCTCTCAGGGATCCGCCTCCCCATCTGCCTCTCCATGGCCCTGCTCAGGGGATCCGCCCCCATCCCCTCCATGGCCCTGCCTCCGCCTCCCCATCTGCCTCTCCATGCCCTGCTCAGGGATCCGCCTCCCCCCATCTGCCTCTCCATGGCCCTGCCCCGCCTCCCCCATCTGCCTCTCCATGGCCCTGCTCAGGGATCCGCCTCCCCCTGCCTCTCCATCCCTGCCTCCGCCTCCCCATCTGGCCCTGCTCAGGGATCCGCCTCCCCCATCTGCCTCTCCATGGCCCTGCTCAGGGATCCGCCTCCCCATCTGCCTCTCCATGGCCCTGCTCATCCGCCTCCCCCATCTGCCTCTCCATGGCCCTGCTCCAGGGATCCGCCTCCCCCATCTGCCTCTCCATGGCCCTGCTCAGGGGATCCGCCTCCCCCCATCTGCCTCTCCATGGCCCTGCTCAGGGGATGCGCTCCGCACATCAGCATTCATTCTCATTACAGCTCAAACGTGGACGGAATAGGAACCCTGACAAAAGAGTGCAAAGTTAGCCCCACTCCAAGAGAGTGTGACATTGTGAATTCAGAAGAAAAGTGCGAGTGGGGGTCGCTTGAAAGCATTGTTGCATGGCAACAGCTAAGCTCATTCGCTAAATGAAATGAAAAAGGATACTCTGAATCAAAATATTCATTCATTTTACAGATCCCCATTTCAATGGGAAAAATAGATGTATGCCCCCTCCCAGGGAGTAAACGATTCACATGGATGTGTGTTTGCACCTAAATATAACATTTTTATAAGTTTACACTCTGAGTGTCTGCTGAGTTTAGCTAAACAATTCTGTATGCATTATGTTAATACATAAACTCAGCAAAAAAAGAAACGTCCTATCACTGTCAACTGCCTTTATTTTCAGGAAGTTTAACGTGTAAATATTTGTTTGAACATAACAAGATTCAACAACTGAGACATAAACTAAACAAGTTCCACAGACATGTGACTAACAGAAATGGAATAATGTGTCCCTGAACAAAGGGGGGTCAAATGGCGTTGGAGCCATAGGAGGCCGAGAAAGATCTTGTGAGCAGGTGCACTAGTGATGAAGAAGGGAATATTTTCCTGAGGAATGGACTCCACGGTGAGGGTGAGTGGTGTGGTGATGTGTGTGATGGTTCCGGATCCTAGTGGCTGATTATTAAGGGCTTGAACCGGGAAACGGAGAGGAGAGCAGGTATAAGGTGATGCTCAGAGAGGAGGCAAGGATCTGGTCAATAAAGGTACCATGGCACCAGAATCCAATAGTGCTGTAGAAACAGTACATGTGGGACAGCCAGCTAGTGTGATCGGCACAAAAATATTGTTTAGGATGGGATACTCACACCTGCTCCAGGAGGTGGAAGATCACATGACCGTCCCTCTGCTCTCGTGGATCCCGAGTTGGGATGTACCAGACACTGCTGAAGCTTGTGTCCCCCTTGACCACAATAGAGACAGAGCCCCAGCTATCTCCGTCTAGATTACGTAACTCCACCGCGGAGAGGCGTGTGACCCCTACCTCCATAGGTTCAGGCTCTGATACAGTGTTCACTGAGGGAGGAAGAGAAGAGATGTGGGTACTGACGCTCCCAAAGTAGGTTATCCAAATGGATGGCCATCGCGATGAGTGTGTCCAAGGAGAGGTTGTTGTCTCGACTTGCCAGTTTAGTCTGGACCTCCTTGCGCAGTGCTCTTCGGAATAGCGTATGCCGGCTCATTCCATCCTCTGGATGCTGCTACAGTCCGGAAGGTGAGCGCTTATTTGGCAGTGGTCTGGTCATACTGCCATAGTTGGAGTAGGCTCTCACCCCTCCTCTGCCCTCCGGTTGATGATCAAAGATACCTATGAACTAAGCCATGAACCCCTCATACAAAGCCAGCTCCTCCTCTCCTCTCTCCCAGACAGCCGTAGCCCACTCCAACGCCCATCCAGTCATTAGAGAAATTACTGTGGCAACCTTGGACCTCTCGGTGGTGGGTGCTCCCATCTGGTGCGCAAAATAGAGGGAACACTGGAGTAGAAAGCCACAGCATTTAGATGGTGTTCCGTCATATTTTACGGGAGGGACAAACGGGCATTGCTGCCCTGGGCGGACTGCTGAATAAACTGGTGTGATGGCTCGCTGGGTCGACTGGTGGCAGAGTATCCTCCGCTAGTTGAAGGCAACGCCTCTTGGGTATGATTGAGATGTTGAAGACTGTGAAGAACCACTTCCATAGCCTTCTCTAGTTGTGCCAGCTTGTCGTGGTGTTGACGAAGTAGGTATCCCTATTCGTCGACCCTCTAGGAGATGTCCTGATTTCCTGCTGCCTCATTTGTCGAGGCAGTATGCTGTAACGCAGATGCTGGGAGTTGAGAAGCAAGTGCAGGTGGTGAGTTTAATAATATAGTGAACATGGAACAATACAAGACAATAGTAGCGTCTGGACATGAAACACATAGTCAATACTGCCTCAGTGAATTGATGGAGTACAGGAGAGTGTCATAATGAGGCGCAGGTGCGCGTAACAATTGTGCCATGTGTGCGTAATGATGGTAGACAGAGCCAGTGATTAGTAAACCGGCAATGTTAAGCTCCGTAGTGGGGAAGCAGGAGTAGACACTTTGATCAAGAGAGACATGTAGACAATTTGCACACTAAACATACAAATATGTATTTTACACTTAGTTTTAAGGAATGTGAAATCTTATAGTTAGTCGTTTTATAATTTGATTTTAGTTTATTTAGAAAGAACATAAGTCATTTCAAGGCTTATTCTGTCATGCCCTGATCTGATTCACCTGTTCTTGTGTTTGTCTCCACCCCCTCCAGGTGTCGCTTATTTTACCCTTTGGACCCCTATGGATTAATAAACATTTTAAGACTCCAACCAAATGCCTCCTGAGTTTCGCCTTGTGTCATGATAGTACGAACTGGCCATGCCAGACCCAGCAGACTTGGACCAGCTCTGCCATGCTGTCTCCCTGCAGGGAGCCACCATTAGGAGACATGAGGAGTTGGTACAGGACCTTCTGGAAGGGCTCAGATCCTTGACAGAATGCCACGACCATGGGTTAAAGGCTATTATGGAGCAAATCAAGGAGTTAGCTCAGAGGCTGCCTGCTACCTCTGAAAAACTGCAATCACCCAGTAATTTTCTGTACAGCCTATCCCGGCTCCCCGAGAACCCCGCTTCCCTCCTCCGGAGCGGTATTCGGGAAATCCTGGTACCTGACAGATTTTTTTTCTCAGTGCTCGCTACAGCCATCTTTGTTTCTTTCAGACAGATCGAAGATAGAGTATATTATTACGCTAATGTCGGGAAGGGCGCTCTCCTGGGCTACGGCAGTTTGGGAGCAACAATCTACCATTTGTGGTCATCTGGAGGAATTCATGGCAGAAGTGAGAAAGGTAATTGAGTCTCCGGGTTTCCGGCAGAAAGGAGGCCTGGGAGTTCAGATTAGGAGTTCCATCACCCGCACACCCTTTTTTGCTCTTGTCCTGTGGGGGAGACCAATCACAGTCTCTCCGAGTGCTCATTGACTCTGAGGCAGCACGGCCCTCTTCTGCACAATAACATGTTCTTCATGTAGACAGGTCCTTGAGCGCCTCCTGGAGAACCAACTGTTCGTGAAAGCCGACAAGTGTGAGTTCCACTGCTCTACAATCACCTTTCTGGGATATGTTATTGCTGAGGGCAATGTTCAGATGGATCCTGGAAAGGTGAATGCAGTGTTGGATTGGCCTCAACCAATATCCAAGGTGCAGTTGCAACGGTTTCTTGGTTTTGCAAACTTCTACCGCCGTTTCATTCAGGACTACAGCACCCTTGCGGCCCCCGTCTCGGCACTCACCTCTCCCAAGGTACCGTTCAAATGGTCTCCAGCTGTCGACAAAGCCTTTGTGGACCTGAAGCATCGGTTCACAACAGCACCCATCCTCATCCATCCGGACCCCTTGCGTAAATTGGTGGTGAAAGTGGATGCTTCAGATGTTGGAGTGCTGAAAGGAAAGGAACTACGATGTTGGCATCCGAGAACTCCTGGCAGTCAAGATGGCATTGGAAGAGTGGAGGCAATGGCAGGAAGGAGCAGAGCAGCCATTCCTAGTCTGGACTGACCATAAAAACTCAAGGCAGGCCTCAACTCCAGGCAGGCCCGGTGGGCCCTCCTGTTCACCAGATTTAACTTAACCATCTCCTACCTCCCAGGATCAAAGAATGTGAAGCCTGACACCCTCCCCCGCCTATACAGTTCCTCTGCCACACCCTCGACCTCTGAAAGCATTCTCTCTACCTCATGCCTTGATGTCACTGTGGATTGGGGTATTGAGAACCTGTTCCGTGAGGCACAACACTCCCAGCCTGGACGTGAAGGGGGCCAGGCTAACCGACTGTTTGTCCCTAATCCAGTCCGGTCCCGGGTCCTGGAATGAGCTCATTCCTCCAGGGTCCCGTAGTACACTAGCACTTCCTCCGACAACGTTTCTGGTGGCCCACAATGGTTCCTGACATCTCTGCCTTCGTCACCGCATGCACAGTGTGTGCTCAGAACAAGACTCCACGGCAAGCTCCTTCAGTCACTCCCGGTCCCTCATCGTCCCTGGTCTCATACATCTCTGGACTTTGTCACTGGGCTTCCTACCTCTGATGGCAATACTGTCATTCTGACGGTAGTCGATCGGTTCTCCAAGGCCACCCATTTCATCCCTCTCCCCAAACTACCTTCTGCCAAGGAGACGACCCAGCTTATGGTGCAGCATGTCTTCCAGATCCATGGACTCCCGGTAGACATGGTCTCTGATCAGGATCCTCAGTTCTCGTCTGAGTTCTGGAAGGCATTCTGCACCCTTATTGGGTCGTCGGCCAGCCTGTCATCAAAAACCATCCCCAAACTAACAGTCAGTCAGAGCAAGCCAACCCAGACCTGGAGACCACCTTAATGTGCCTAGTCTCAACCAACCCCACTACCTGGAGCAGTCAACTGGTCTAGGTGGAGTATGCCCGGAACACCCTTTCCAGTTCTGCCACGGGACTCTCCCCTTTCGAGTGCTCCATGGGGTATCAGCCTCCACTCTTTCCAGAACAAGAGCAGGAGGTCAGCGTACCCTCGGCCCAGATGTTTGTCCGCAAGCTGCCTCCCCAGTTCATTGGTCCTTTTCCCATCTCCAGAGTCCTGATTTCCACTGCTGATCATCTTGTGTTACCCCATACCCCCCTTATTCACCCTACCATGTGTCTAGGATTAAGCCCGTCTCTCACTGTCCTTTGTCTTCTGTCTCCAGGCCCATCCCACCCCAGGGTTATTGATGGCCAGCCAGCGTATGCGGTGAGACACCTCCAGAAGGTTTGACCACGGGGAGGGCTATTGCCCGGTGGAGAGATTCTGGGTCCCTGTGAAAGACATTTTGGACCCGGCCCTCATTGCCGATTTCCACCGCCGACACCCCGGTCAGCCAGGTATGCGCCCAAGTAGGACCCCAGGTGGTGTCCCGGGGGGGGGGGGATAATGTCACACCCTGATCTGATTCATCTGTTCCTGTAATTGTCTCCATCCCCTCCAGGTGTCACTTATTTATCCCTGTGTTTCCTGTCTCTCTGTGCCAGTTCGTCTTGTATGTTTAAATCAAGTCAACCAGCGTGTTTTTCCCGTACTCCTTTTGCTATTCTCCTTTTTCTAGTCTTCTCGGTTTTGATCCTTGCCCCTGTTCTCTGGATTTTGTACACGCCTGCATGACCATTCTGCCTGCCTTGACCACGAGCCTGTCTGCAATTCTGTACCTCCTGGACTCTGATCTGGTGTTGACCTTTTTGCCTGTCCATGACCATTCTCTTGCCTACCCCTTTGGATGAATTAATAAACATTATAAGACTCCAACCATCTGCCTCTTGTGTCTGCATCTGGGTCTCGCCTTGTGTCATGATATATTCATACAGTTTTGCAAAACACCAGTCTTTATATCAACAGTGAAGAGGCGACTCTGGGATGCTGCCTTCTAGGTAGAGTTCCTCTGTCCAGTGTCTGTGTTCTTTTGCCCATCTTAATCTTTTCTTTTTATTGGCCAGTCTGAAACATGGCTTTTTCTACGCAACTCTGCCTTGAAGTCGCCTCTTCACTGTTGGCATTCAGACTGGTGCTTTGCGGGTACTGTTTATGAAGCTGCCAGTTGAGGACTTGTGAGGTGTCTGTTTCTCAAACTAATCACTCTTAATGTACTTGTCCTCTTGCTCAATTGTGCACCGGGGCCTCCCACTGCTCTTCTGGTTAGAGCATGTTTGCTCTGTTCTATGAAGGGAGTAGTCGACAGCGTTGTACGAGATCTTCAGTTTGGCAATTTCTCTCATGGAATAGCCTTAATTTCTCAGAACAAGAATAGACTGATGAGAATCGGAAGAAAGTACTTTGTTTATAGTAATTTTAAGCCTGTAATCAAACCCACAAATGCAGATTATGCAGACAATCAACTAGTCTAAAGAAGGCCAGTTTTATTGCTTCTTAGCTTCTTAACCAGCACAACAGTTTCAGCTGTTCTAACATAATTGTAAAAGGGTTTTCTATACTGGTAGTAGTGTTTAGTTTATCATGTGTTGGTGGTGGAAGTAGTGTTTACTATATCTTGGCGGTTGAGGTAGTGTTTAGCATACTGGTAGTAGTGTTTAGTATATCTTGTGTTGGTGGTGATAGTAGTGTTTAGTACATCTTGTGTTGGTGGTGGTAGTAGTGTTTAGTATTCTGGTAGTAGAGTTGAGTGCTGAGTATACAGGAAAGTAGTATTTAGTATATCTTGTGTTGGCGGTGGTAGAATTGTTTAGTATATTTTGTGTAGGTGGGGGTAGTAGTGTTTAGTATATCTTGTGTTGGTTGTGGTAGTAGTGTTTAGTATATCGTGTGTTGGTGGTGGTAGTAGTGTTTGGTATATCGTGTGGTGATTGTGGTAGTAGTGTTTAGTATACTGGTAGTAGAGTTTAGTATACATTGTGTTGGTGGTGGTAGTAGTGTTGAGCATATTGTGAAATGGTGGTGGTAGTAGTGTTTAGTATAATGGTAGTAGTGTTTACTATATTGTGTGTTGGTGGTGGTAGTAGTGTTTAGTATATCATGTGTTGGTGGTGGTAGAAGTGTTTGGTATAGTGGTAGTAGAGTTTAGTATATCTTGTGTTGGTGGTGGAAGTAGTGTTTAGTACATCTTATAGTATATCTTGTGTTGGCGGTGGTAGTAGTGTTTAGTATATATTGTGTTGTTGGTTTTAGTAGTGCTTACCTTAATGGTAGAAGTATTTAGTATATCTTGTGTTGGCGGTGGTAGTAGTGATTAGCATATCTTGTGCTGGTGGTGGTTGTAGTGTTTCTTATATCTTATGTTGGCGGTGGTAGTAGTGTTTAGTATATCTTGTGTTGGCGGTGGTTGTTGTGTTTAGTATATCTTGTGTTGGCTGTGGAAGTAGTGTATCTTACATATTGCGTTGGTGGTGGTAGTAGTGAATAGTATATATTGTGTTGGCTGTGAAAGTAGTGTTTAGAATACTGTTAGTAGTGTTAGACATATATTGTGTTGGTGGTGGAAGTAGTGTATAGTGGTAGTAGTGTTTAGTATATCTTATGTTGGTGGTGGTAGAAGTGTTTGGTATATCTTGTGTGGTGGTGGTAGAAGTGGTTAGCATATCTTGTGTTGGTGGTGTTAGTAGTGTTTAGTATATCTTGTGTTGGCGGTCGTATTAGTGTTTAGTATTTCTTGTGTTGGTGGTAGTGTTTAGTATATCTTGTGTTGGTGGTGGTAGTAGTGTTTAGTATATCTTGTGTTGGTGGTGGTGGTAGTGTCTAGTATATCTTGTGTTGGTGGTGTTAGTAGTGTTTAGTATATCTTGTGTTGGTGGTCGTAGTAGTGTTTAGTATACTGGTAGCAGTGTTAAACATATATTGTGTTGGTGGTGGTAGTAGTGTATAGTATAGTGGTAGTAGTGTTTAGTTTATCTTGTGTTGGTGGTGGTAGTTGTGTTTAGTATACTGGTAGTAGTGTTTAGTATAGTGGTAGTAGTGTTTAGTATATCTTGTGGTGGTAGTAGTGTTTAGTATATATTGTGTTGGTGGTGGTAGTTGTGTTTAGTATACTGTAGTGTGTTTAGTATAGTGGTAGTAGTGTTCAGTATATATTGTGTTGGTGGTGGTAGTTGTGTTTAGTATACTTAGTGTTGGTATAGTGGTAGTAGTGTTTAGTATAGTGGTAGTGGTGTTTATAATATATTGTGTTGGTGGTGGTAGTAGTGTTAAGTATACTGGTAGTAGTGTTAAGTATACTGGTAGTAGTGTGTATAGTGGTAGTGTTTAGTATATATTGTGTTGGTGGTGGTAGTTGTGTTTATATACTGGTAGTAGTGTTAAGTATACTGGTAGTAGTGTTTAGTGTAGTGTTTGTTTATAATATATTGTGTTGGTGGTGGTAGTAGTGTTAAGTATACTGGTAGTAGTGTTTAGTATATATTGTGTTGGTGGTGGTAGTAGTGTTAAGTATAGTGGTAGTAGTGTTTAGTATATATTGTGTTGGTGGTGGTAGTAGTGTTAAGTATACTGGTAGTAGTGTTTAGTATACTGGTAGTAGTGTTTAGTATATATTGTGTTGGTGGTGGTAGTAGTGTTAAGTATACTGGTAGTAGTGTTAAGTATGTGTTTAATGTTAATATACTTGTGTGTGTATAGTGGTAGTGGTGTTAAGTATACTGGTGTTTTAATTATACTGGTAGTAGTGTTTAGTATAGTGGTAGTGGTGTTTATAATATTTTGTGTTGGAGATGGTAGTAGTGTTTAGCATATCTTCTGTTGGTGGTGGTAGTAGTGTTAAGTATACTGGTAGTAGTGTTAAGTATACTGGTAGTAGTGTTTAGTATAGTGGAAATAGTGTTTAGTATATATTGTGTTGGTGGTGGTAGTTGTGTTTAGTATACTGGTAGTAGTGTTAAGTATACTGGTAGTAGTGTTTAGTGTAGGGGTAGTGGTGTTTATAATATATTGTGTTGGTGGTGGTAGTAGTGTTAAGTATACTGGTAGTAGTGTTTAGTATACTGGTAGTAGTGTTTAGTATATATTGTGTTGGTGGTGGTAGTCGTGTTAAGTATAGTGGTAGTAGTGTTTAGTATATATTGTGTTGGTGGTGGTAGTAGTGTTAAGTATACTGGTAGTAGTGTTTAGTATACTGGTAGTAGTGTTTAGTATATATTGTGTTGGTGGTGGTAGTAGTGTTAAGTATACTGGTAGTAGTGTTAAGTATGCTGGTAGTAATGTTAATTATACTGGTAGTAGTGTTTAGTATAGTGGTAGTGGTGTTAAGTATACTGGTAGTAGTGTTAATTATACTGGTAGTAGTGTTTAGTATAGTGGTAGTGGTGTTTATAATATTTTGTGTTGGAGATGGTAGTAGTGTTTAGCATATCTTCTGTTGGTGGTGGTAGTAGTGTTTAGTATACTGGTAGTAGTGTATAGTATATATTGTGATGGTGGTGGTAGCAGTGTATAGTATATCTTCTGTTGGTGGTGGTAGTAGTGTTTAGCATATGGTTCTGTTGGTATACTGGTAGTAGTGTTTAGTATACTGGTAGTAGTGTATAGTATATATTTTGATGGTGGTGGTAGCAGTGTATAGTATATCTTCTGTTGGTGGTGGTAGTAGTGTTTAGCATATCTTCTGTTGGTGGTGGTAGTAGTGTTTAGTATACTGGTAGTAGTGTATAGTATATATTGTGATGGTGGTGGTAGCAGTGTATAGTATATCTTCTGTTGGTGGTGGTAGTAGTGTTTAGCATATCTTCTGTTGGTGGTGGTAGTAGTGTTTAGTATACTGGTAGTAGTGTATAGTATATATTGTGATGGTGGTGGTAGCAGTGTATAGTATATATTGTGTTGGTGGTGGTAGTAATACATATTGTGTTGGTGGTGGTAGTGGTGTTTAATACATATTGTGTTGGTGGTGGAAGTAGTGTTTAGTATATCATGTGCTGGTGGTGGAATAGTTGATTAGTATACTGGAAGTAGTGTTTCATATATCTTGTGATGGTTGTGAAAGTGTTTAAGTATCTATTGGGTTTGTGGTGAAAGAAATGTTTAGTAAATATTGTTATACAACCACTATAGTGGTTGTAGTGTTTAGTATAGCTTGTGTTGGCGGGGGTAGTAGTGTTTAGTATACTGGTAGAGTTTAGTAGATATTGTGTTGGCTGTGGAAGTAGTGTATAGTATATCTTGTGCTGGCGGTTGTAGTAATGTTTAGTATACTGGTAGTAGTGTTTAGTATATCTTGTGATGGTTGTGAAAGTATTGTACACTATATATTGGGTTGGTGGTGGTAGAAATGTTTAGTAAATCTTGTGTTGGTGGTGGTAGAAGTGTTTACTATAGTGGTTGTAGTGTTTAGTATGTCTTGTGTTTACGGTGGTAGTACTGTTTAGTATACTGGTAGTAGCATTTAGTATATATTGTGTTGGCTGTGGAAGTAGTGTGTCTTATCAGCAGGGTAGCCTAGTGGTTAGAGTGTTGGACCTATAACCGGAAGGTTGGTAATCCCCGAGCTGACAAGTAAATCTGTTAACAAGGCATAACTGTTCCTAGTAGAAAATAGTGTTCGTAACTGACTATAAAATAAAAATATATTGTGGAAGTAGTGTTTAGTATATATTGTGGTAGTGTTTAGTATAGTGGTTGTAGTGTTTAGTATGTCTTGTGTTTGTGGTGGTAGTACTGTTAAGTCTACTGGTAGTAGCATTTAGTATATATTGTGCTGGCTGTGGAAGTGGTAGTGTGTGGTGGTTAGTGGTGTTTAGTATATATTGTGTTGGCTGTGGAAGTAGTGTTTAGTATAATGGTAGTAGTGATTAGTATATATTGTGTTGGTGGTGGTAGTAGTGTTTAGTATATATTGTGTTGGCTGTGGAAGTAGTGTATCTTATATCGTGTGTTGGTGGTGGTAGTAGCGTTTAGTATATATTGTGTTGGCTGTGGAAGTAGTGTTTAGTATAATGGTAGTAGTGATTAGTATATATTGTGTTGGTGGTGGAAGTAGTGTTTAGTATACTGGTAGTAGTGTTTAGTATTTCTTGTGTTTATGATGGTAGTAGTGTTTAGTATATCTTGTGTTGGTGGTGGTAGTAGTGTATAGTATATATTGTGGTTCTGTTGGTCGTAGTTGTGTTGAGCATACTGGTAGTAGAGTTTAGTATATATTATATATTGTGGTCGTGGTGGTAGTTGTGTTTAGCATACTGGTAGTTGAGCTTAGTATATATTGTGGTGGTGGTGGTAGTTGTGTTTACTATACTGGTAGTAGAGTTTGGTATATATTGTGTTGGTGGTGGTAGTAGTGTTTAGTATATCGTGTGTTGGCGTTGGTTGTAGTGTTTAGTATATCTTGTGTTGGTAGTAGCATTTAGCATGTCTTGTGTTGGTGGTGGTAGTAGTGTTTAGTATATACTGTGGTGGTGGTGGTAGTTGTGTAGCATGCTGGTGCTGTAGTAGTGTCCTCCTCTTGAAACAAGGATCGGACCAATATGCAGCGTGGTCGGTGTCCATGGTTTTTAATTAGAGAATCTGAACATGAACACATACACAAAATAATAAAGTGAACTGGCAACAAAACAGTCCCTTGTGGAACAAATACTGACACAGTCACCCACAAAATACCCAAAGAATATGGTGGTTCCCAGAGACAACGATAGACAGCTGCCTTTAGAACCACCCTAGATGAGACATATCACCCATGTCACACCCTTGAAAACAAAGACAACTAAGGCCAGGGCGTGACAGTAGCAGACTTTAGTATATATTGTGGTGGTGGTAGTAGTGTTTAGCATATATTGTGTTGGTGGTGGTTGTAGTGTTTAGTATTTCTTGTGTTTATGATGGTAGTAGTGTTTAGTATAGTGGTAGTTATGTTTAGAATATCTTGTGTTGGTGGTGGAAGTAGTGTTTAGTATATATTGTGTTGGCTGTGGTAGTAGTGTAAAGTATGTGTTGTGATGGTGGTGGTAGTAGTGTTTAGTATACTGATAGTGTTTAGTATATCTTGTGTTGGCGGTGTTAGTAGTGTTTAGTATGTCTTGTGTTGGTGGTGGTAGTAGCATTTAGTATGTCTTGTGTTGGAAGTAGTGTTTAGTATATATATATTGTGGTGGTGGTGGTAGTTGTGTTTAGCATACTGGTAGCAGAGTTTAGTGTATATTGTGGTTTTGGTGGTAGTTGTGTTTAGTATATCGTGTGTTGGCGGTGGTAGTAGAGTTTAGTATATCTTGTGTTGGTGGTGATACTAATATTCAGTAAATCTTGTGTTGGTGGTATTAGTGTTTAGTATATCTTGTGTTGGTGGTGGTAGTAATGCTCAGTAAATCTTGTGTTGGTGGTGGTAGTAGTGTTTAATATTGTGTTGGCTGTGGTAGTAGTGTAATGTATTTGTTGGGTTGGTGGTGGTAGTAGTGTTTAGAATGTGTTGTTGTTAGTAGAGTTTAGTATATCTTGTGTTGGTGGTGGTAGTAGAGTTTAGTATATCTTGTATTGACGGTGTTAGTAGTGTTTAGTATAGTGGTTGTAGTGTTTTGTATATATTGTGTTGGCGGTGGAAGTAGTGTGTAGTATATTGTTTGGGGGTGCTGGTAGTGTTTAGTGTATCTTGTGTTGGTGGCGGTAGTAGTGTTTAGTATATATTGTGTTGGTGGTGGCAGTAGTGTTTAGTATACTGATAGTGTTTAGTGTATCTTGTGTTGGCAGTGTTAGTAGTGTTTAGTATGTCTTGTGTTGGCGGTGGTAGTAGTATTTAGTATATATTGTGTTGGCTGTGGTTGTAGTGTATAGTATATATTGTGTTGGTTTTGGTAGTAGTGTTTAGTATATCTTGTGTTGAGGTGGAAGTAGTGTTTAGTACACTGGTAGCAGTGTTTAGTATATCTTGTTTTGACGGTAGAAGTAGTGTTTAGTATATAGTGTGTTGGTGGTGGTAGAAGTGTTTAGTATATATGGTGGTGGGGGTGCTGGTAGTAGTGTTTAGTATATAGTGTGTTGGTAGTGTTTAGTATATCTTGTGTTTGTGGTGGTGGTAGTGTTTAGTATATAGTGTGTTGGTGGTGGTAGAAGTGTTTAGTATAGTTGTAGTTGTGTTTTGTACATATTGTGTTGACTTTGGAAGTAGTGTTTAGTATATCTTGTGTTGGTGGTGGTGGTAGTGTTTAGTATATCTTGTGGTGGTGGTAGTGTTTAGTATATATTGTGTTGGCGGTGGTAGTAGTGTTTAGTATATAGTGTGTTGGTGGCAGGGTTTAGTATAGTTGTAGTTGTGTTTTGTATATATTGTGTTGGTGGTGGTGGTAGTGTTTAGTATATCTTGTGTTGGTGGTGGTAGTAGTGTTTAGTGTATCTTGTGTTGGTGGTGGTGGTAGTGTTTAGTATATCTTGTGTTGGTGGTAGTGTTTAGTATATCTTGTGTTGGTGGTGGCAGTGTTTAGTATATCTTGTGTTGGTGGTGGTAGTGTTTAGTATATATTGTGGTGGTGGTAGTGTTTAGTATATCTTGTGTTGGTGGTGGTGGTAGTGTTTAGTATATCTTGTGTTGGTGGTGGTGTTTAGTATATATTGTGTTGGTGGTAGTGTTTAGTATATCTTGTGTTGGTGGTGGTAGTAGTGTTTAGTATATCTTGTGTTGGTGGTAGTGTTTAGTATATCTTGTGTTGGCAGTGGTTTTAGTGTTTAGTATACCTTGTGTTGATGGTAGTGTTTAGTATATCTTGTGTTGGTGGTGGTGGTAGTGTTTAGTATATCTTGTGTTGGTGGTGGTAGTAGTGTTTAGTATATCTTGTGTTGGTGGTGGTCGTAGTATTTAGTATGTATTGTGTTTGTGGTAGTAGTAGTGTTTAGTGTACTGGTAGTAGTGTTTAGTATATATTGTGGTGTTGGTGGTGGTAGTAGTGTTTAGTATGTATTGTGGTAGTTGTAGTGTTTAGTATATTTTGTGTTTTTGCTGGTAGTAGTGTTTTGTTGTGTTGGCAGGGGTAATATATTGTGTTGGTTGTGTTGGCAGTGGTAATAGTGTTTATTGTGTTGGCAGGGGTAATAGTGTTTGTTGTGTTGGCAGGGGTAATAGTGTTCGTTGTGTTGGCAGGGGTAATAGTGTTCGTTGTGTTGGCAGGGGTAATAGTGTTCGTTGTGTTGGCAGGGGTAATAGTGTTTGTTGTGTTGGCAGGGGTAATAGTGTTCGTTGTGTTGGCAGGGGTAATAGTGTTTGTTGTGTTGGCAGGGGTAATAGTGTTCGTTGTGTTGGCAGGGGTAATAGTGTTCGTTGTGTTGGCAGGGGTAATAGTGTTTGTTGTGTTGGCAGGGGTAATAGTGTTCGTTGTGTTGGCAGGGGTAATAGTGTTCGTTGTGTTGGCAGGGGTAATAGTGTTCGTTGTGTTGGCAGGGGTAATAGTGTTTGTTGTGTTGGCAGGGGTAATAGTGTTCGTTGTGTTGGCAGGGGTAATAGTGTTCGTTGTGTTGGCAGGGGTAATAGTGTTCGTTGTGTTGGCAGGGGTAATAGTGTTCGTTGTGTTGGCAGGGGTAATAGTGTTTGTTGTGTTGGCAGGGGTAATAGTGTTTGTTGTGTTGGCAGGGGTAATAGTGTTTGTTGTGTTGGCAGGGGTAATAGTGTTCGTTGTGTTGGCAGGGGTAATAGTGTTTGTTGTGTTGGCAGGGGTAATAGTGTTCGTTGTGTTGGCAGGGGTAGTAGTGTTCGTTGTGTTGGCAGGGGTAATAGTGTTTGTTGTGTTGGCAGGGGTAATAGTGTTCGTTGTGTTGGCAGGGGTAATGTGTTCGTTGTGTTGGCAGGGGTAATAGTGTTTGTTGTGTTGGCAGGGGTAATAGTGTTCGTTGTGTTGGCAGGGGTAATAGTGTTCGTTGTGTTGGCAGGGGTAATAGTGTTCGTTGTGTTGGCAGGGGTAATAGTGTTTGTTGTGTTGGCAGGGGTAATAGTGTTCGTTGTGTTGGCAGGGGTAATAGTGTTTTGTGTTGGCAGGGGTAATAGTGTTGTGTGTTGGCAGGGGTAATAGTGTTCGTTGTGTTGGCAGGGGTAATAGTGTTCGTTGTGTTGGCAGGGGTAATAGTGTTTGTTGTGTTGGCAGGGGTAATAGTGTTCGTTGTGTTGGCAGGGGTAATAGTGTTCGTTGTGTTGGCAGGGGTAATAGTGTTCGTTGTGTTGGCAGGGGTAATAGTGTTCGTTGTGTTGGCAGGGGTAATAGTGTTCGTTGTGTTGGCAGGGGTAATAGTGTTCGTTGTGTTGGCAGGGGTAATAGTGTTCGTTGTGTTGGCAGGGGTAATAGTGTTCGTTGTGTTGGCAGGGGTAATAGTGTTCGTTGTGTTGGCAGGGGTAATAGTGTTTGTTGTGTTGGCAGGGGTAATAGTGTTTGTTGTGTTGGCAGGGGTAATAGTGTTCGTTGTGTTGGCAGGGGTAGTAGTGTTCGTTGTGTTGGCAGGGGTAATAGTGTTTGTTGTGTTGGCAGGGGTAGTACGTGGCTGTCACAGGGCTGTGTGTTTCTATGGACCTAAGTGTTCCACAGCTCCTTGGCTGTGAAGAGAGGAGCAACTCCTCCTTGTCTCTTAAATGAAAACTGACATGTTGTTTTAACTCAGTGTCCACTGTGTACACAAACACACTCACTCACACACACACAGATTGACTCCTGCTCAAATGCAAATGCGGGTGTAACAGTATAATTATAAAAGCCGCGGCTTTTGTGGAGCGATGGGTAACGATGCTTCGTGGGTGACTGTTGTTGATGTGTGCAGAAGGTCCCTGGTTCTCGCCCGGGTATGGGTGAAGGGACGGTTTAAAATTATACTGTTACACGGGCACACACACACACACACACACACAAACATCCACAAACAACAAAGTTACGAATGACCCCACAAAATCACGAAACACCAATATACACATGTACCAGGAAGTCATGAGGCTGAAAGAGCAAGAAAAATACAGAGAGAAAACAGGGGAGTTAAAAACAAGAGGAGCTTGAAGGGAGACAACAGTTACACACACACCTGCTGGCAGGAAGCTCATCAATATTAATCCGAACATGTCTAATTCCAAACTGCTTTGTGTTTTCTTACGTTTCCTCTCTCCCTGGGAAAGTCATTTGGCCTCCGGGCTGGAGTACAGCAGGGGCGAGAGAGCAATTAGAGACAGAGGAGAGAGACGGAGCAAGGAAGGAGGGAAGGAGAGAGCGATAGCTGAGAGAGATAGAGAAAGGAGGGGGGGATCAAGGGACGATGGATTGAGGCTGGGGTGAAGACAGATTTAAAGGAGAGCAGAAGAGGTGAAATGGGATGAGTAGAAGGAAAGAAGAGGGCTAGATAGGAGGGAACAGGGGAAGCGTTTATGGTCGGAGTAGATGCAGAGAAGGAAAATGAGGGAAGAAAGAGGGTAAAGGTTAATGTCTTACAACTAACAGAGCAGAAGAGAATGTGATGGTAAAAGAGAGAGGTAATGTGGAGGAGAACGTACATTTTAGAGTTGACCTCAGAGTCCATCAAGCCTACTCAGCAAAACGAAGAGAGAGGAGACCAGAGAAGAGAGGGGAGGGAGAGAGGGCGGGGGGGGGATAAAGAGAGGGAGGGGGGATAAAGAGAGGGAGGGGAGAGATACAGAGAGGGAGGGGGAGAGATACAGAGAGAGGAAGGACAGCAAGGAGAGAGAGAGAGGAGAGACCAGAGAAGAGAGTGAGGGAGGGAGATTGGTGTGCAAGGAGGGATGCAGAAAAAGAGAGAGAGAGGGTGGTGGAGAAAGAGGCAGTGGAGAAACAAAAGGAAGGAAGAAGGTTGAGAGGGAAGAGGGACTGGAGCAAATGAGAGAGAGAGTGTGGATACCATTTTATTCCAGACCCCTATGGAAAGCAAATTCAAACGTGTTTCTGTGCTGAGTGGGAGCTGAGAGAGAGGAGTGTGTGTAAGAGAGAGAAGACTGTGAGAAAGAGACAGAGAGAGGGAGAAAGAGAGAGGGAGATAAAGAGGAGTGTGTGTGAGAGAGAGGGAGAAAGAGAGAGAAGAGTGTGAGAGAGGGAGAAAGAGAGGGAGATAAAGAGGAGTGTGTGAGAAAAGACAGAGAGAAAGAGAGAGGGAGAAAGAGAGAGAGAGAGTGTGTGAGAGGGAGATGAGTGTGTGTAAGAGAGAGAGAAAGAGAGAGGGAGAAAGAGAGAAGGAGAGAGAGAGGAGTGTGTGTAAGAGAGAGAGACAGAAAGTGAGAGACAGAGAAAAAGAGATAGGGAGGGAGAGAGAGGAGTGTGTGTAAGAGCAAGACAGAAAGCGAGAGACAGAGAGAAAGAGAGAGGGAGAGAGAGAGGAGTGTGTGAGAGAAGAAGAAAGAGAGAGGGAGTGAGGAAAAACGAGTATATTAAAGGTGAAATTCTTTCTCTCACTTTCTCCTGCCTTCCTTTCTGCTTTAATCTCAGAATAATGTCGAGCAAATCTGAAATGTGACTGTATGAATTTAAAGCATTACCATAGATACGTTGCCAATGTGGAGAGGGAGTGTTTTACTTGCCGAAACTCACAATGGTACCAGTCATGGTGTACCACTATTCTACCCCAAGATAACCCACTGATTACATACATTTAATCTATGACCAGAATTTTGTACCATTACAAAATGTACAGTATGAAATATATGTACCCACCCGGGCCACCCACATTTAAATTGTCCCTACTGGGGCCACTCACATGCAAATTGCTACTACTGGGGCCACCCACATGTAAATTGCTCCTACTAGGGCCACCCACATGTAATGCACAAATGACTGTAAAGGCAACTTGCAGACTAGGTTCTGTTTGCTTCTAGCAGAAATCGGCTAGGCTTAAGTTAAGCTCACAACTGTGCTCACACACTTGCATAATAATAGCTAGCTAGTTATTTAGCTGAACCTTGCTTCCAAACTTTGACTTTGTCTACCAAACAAACAAAACGGCCCCAAATGTCGTCATAATATATACATGAAATGGCGGTACACGTTTCAACTGGATAGTATGAGACGACCTTAAGTCACTTTGGATAAAAGCATCTAATAAATGGCATATATTATAATTGAATATTATTATGTAAAACAGATGTATACAATATCCCTACAGTAGGATCTGGTTTATTACCCAGGTGAATCGTGCTATTATCCAGTTGAACCCACACAGGGGTTAATTGTGCTATTCTGGAGCTAAAAGATATACAGGTTAAACCCAATGAGTTTATCAAGTGAAACACTCCACATGGGTAAAGTCCTGATTATATGAAGTGACTGTCCTAGCTGGGGTGAACTCATGATTATGCATAGCCCAGTGTGAGTACAGCTCGTGACCTTGAGCTAATATTTATTCACTGGTCTCTAAGCTGAGATTGCATGGCCGTCCGCTCCACTTCCCCCAGTGGCCCTGAAGGAGGACAAAGTGAGTCAGGGATGGAAGGGAGAGGGATGAGGGTACGGCGCTGTGCCCCTCTCTACAGGAACACACACATGCACACGCATGCACACGCACACAGGTAAACACAAACACACATATGCACACGCGCATCAAATCAAATCAAGTGTTTTTGGTCACACATGTGTTTAGCAGATGTTATCGCAAGTGTAGTGAAATGCATACGCAGACACACACATACAGACACACACGTACACACACACACACATGGAATACACACGGAAAAAATACACAAATGCTCAAACGCACACAAACAAATTCATGCAAAATGAACAGGGAAACATTCAAACGTTGCTTCGGAATCCACTTTTTTATTTCTCTCCACTCTCTCTCTCTAAAATCCCATTGGCAAGGAGCAGTCCTCTTGGCAGTGACACACGGTGGCATGTGATCGATTTACCCTTTAAATGTACAGACGTGAATTACAGTAGGCCTCCGGTGGCCTTTTCCCATGTTGCCACCTGCCCTGCTGCTAAAAATATGATGTGAAGTAGACATCATCAGAGTGGGAATTAGGAATAAAAAAACAACAAGCTCCACTAAGCAACACACGGTCCCCTATTAAACATCAGCTGATTACGATCATCAAAAGCAGGATTTGCATACTCTCGGGCTAAAAGCAGCAGTTTTGTTCTGAATAATGTATCATGGAGGAATGGAATAGTACTGGTATATATTAAAGAGCCTTGTGTTGATAAGGCCTGGCAATAATACTGATGTATAATATATTTGCGGGGTCGGGAGGAGGTTGTCAGGCGGGGGACAAGTGGGTCTAAACCTACTGAAACATGTCTGAATTAGATCACAAGAGATCAGGACTTTCCACAACACAACTGCTGTTGCGCTTGTCGATGGAAGGATCGGACCAAGGTGCAGCGTGGTAGGCGTACATTTTAATTTATTAAATGAACACTGAAAAAACAACAAATACAAAACGTAATGTCTAGTAGGGCTAAACAGCACAGTACCAAATCAAGATCCCACAAACTACAGGTGGAAAAAGGCTGCCTAAGTATGATCCCCAATCAGAGACAACGATAGACAGCTGCCTCTGATTGGGAAACATACCCGGCCAACACCCTGACCTAACCAAATAGAGAATAAAAAGACTCTCTAAGGTCAGGGCGTGACAACTGCATTATAGAAGGGCACCAATAGAGCCCAAACACAGGCCCTTGAATCCATCTGGCTGTTGGATCGATACGAAGTACATGACTGACCCATACCTGCTGTTCTGTTTACACTCATAGAGAAACAATATATAGAAACCAGATCTTTACCTGGACCAAATAGAAACCAGATCTTAACCTGGACCAAACAGAAAAAAAACAGATCTTTATTTGGACCAAACAATCACAGAAGCCAAGTGTAACTCGGGGGAGTCTGCTTGGTATTTTTACTGAACCCAAAACTACAATATGATATTATTAGACCATAGGTAAAAGTTTGGTTCTCAAATACTTCAATTAAGCATTTGATGATGATCAGACTCTCTCATCGTGTTGACTGTAATTATGTCACTGAGTAGATTAGGCCCCTTCTGTCTAAGCCCCTGTCACGGCTCAAGAGCCCTGACCTGCTCTCAGCTGTTTCCTCAGGCTGCAGGTGCTGGGGAGTGGAGGGGGAGGCTCTGGTCACAGACATGGCTCCCAGTCCCAGCCCTTTCCAACTGGAGGGTGAGTCTGGGTGAAGACCCACACAACCCTCTGTCATTAGACAACTGTCTTCAAGATGAGTGCTCTTGCCAGTCAGGTCACACAACACACTGGAGCAGGAACACAGTGTTTCCTTCCTGGCATGAAGTTTTATTTAACCCTTATTTTGCCAGGTAAGTGACCATATGAGGACCAGATTGTGAATTTAGCTAGGACACTGGTGTTAACACCCCTACTCTTACATCTCATCTCGTTTAACATCCCGTTTAACATCTAATCTGAAAGACAGCACCCTACACAGGGCAATGTCCCCAATCACTGACCTGTGGCATTGGGATATTTTTTAGACCAGTGG
The DNA here is from genome assembly GCF_036934945.1 of Oncorhynchus masou masou. NCBI lineage: Eukaryota > Metazoa > Chordata > Actinopteri > Salmoniformes > Salmonidae > Oncorhynchus > Oncorhynchus masou. Next base: position 16,777,246 of record NC_088214.1, read on the forward strand.
AAAGAGTGCCTCCTACTGGCCCTCCAACATTACTTCCAGCAGCATCTGGCCTCCCAACCAGGGACTAACCTTGCTTAGCTTCAGAAGCAAGGCAGCAGTGGGATGCAGGGAGGTATGCTGCTGTTGGGCTAAGAAAGACACACTGAGAGGCTGTCTAAAACATGTCTCTGAGCACATACTGTATTTAGCCACAAGGCTAGTTTATAAAGTTGGTTCTGAAGTGAAATTGTTGTTGGCCCCATTCCAAATCAATACTATGCCCTTCTCTCCTCCTCCCCTATGCCCTTGTTGACTCCCCCCCGCAGACATGAAAGCAGTGGGTTGGTATGAAGGGTATGGAAACAGCCCTAGACCTTTAGACACTCATTCTGTGAAGCCATGGTATACATTGATCATGTGACCCTGGCTCTTTGAAGTCATGATGTGTACAGTGGTAGTCCACCAAACAGAGCACGAGGAGACCATTCTCCACAGGGGAGTTAGAGATCAAGGGATATCCTCCCTCAAGCCGTCTCCAAAGCCTTTGATACTTCTCCCTGGTGTGATGGGATTGAAGCTCAGTCACAGCACAGTAGTCCCTGTGTGGTGGAACGATGCCTTTGGTCCCTAATGCCACTGCAGGCTATTGCTCTTTTACTTCAGTAAACATCAATTTCAAAGTATCCTTTCCCATAACCATGTTTTCCCCTTATATTCCAGGCCCTCCAGAATATGTGCTAAGGAAAACATATTCATTAGCCTAATGCACAGATGCAAAATGTATTTTCTTACTTCGTGTTTTTATGATTTATAGCGCGGCACAAATGTGAAATTGAGTATATGGCTATACGTTATTTAAGTGATTTAGAGGTTGACACAGACTGATTTTTTTGTGGTTTATGATTTATGTGAAATTGATTATATGAGTATAAGCATATTACCTTATGATAATATAAGTAATTTAAGTGATGTAGGGATCTGGAAGCCAATGCTTGCATACACAGTAGCAGGCTCCTCAGGTTCAGCACTGTAGCAGAGCAGACTGCCACTGCTGAGGTCTGAGTCCCATCACTCTGACTGGCTGGAGAGAGAGAGAGAAGGGGGGGTAGGGTGACAATACTCTAGCAGAGCAGACTGCCACAGCTGAGGTCTGAGTCCCATCACTCTGACTGGCTGGAGAGAGAGAGAGGGTGAAATACTCTAGGGGGGTAGGGTGACAATACTCTAGCAGAGCAGACTGCCACTGCTGAGGTCTGAGTCCCATCACTCTGACTGGCTGGAGAGAGAGAAGAGGGTGACAATACCCTAGGGGGGTAGGGTGACAATACCCTAGGGGGGTAGGGTGACAATACTCTAGCAGAGCAGACTGCCACAGCTGAGGTCTGAGTCCCATCACTCTGACTGGCTGGAGAGAGAGAGAAGGGGGTAGGGTGACAATACTGTAGCAGAGCAGACTGCCACTGCTGAGGTGTGAGTCCCATCACTCTGACTGGCTGGAGAGAGAGAGAGAAGGGGGGTAGGGTGACAATACTGTAGCAGAGCAGACTGCCACTGCTGAGGTCTGAGTCCCATCACTCTGACTGGCTGGAGAGAGAGAGAGAAGGGGGGGTAGGGTGACAATACTGTAGCAGAGCAGACTGCCACAGCTGAGGTCTGAGTCCCATCACTCTGACTGGCTGGAGAGAGAGAGAGAGAGAGAGAGAAGGGGGGTAGGGTGACAATACTCTAGCAGAGTAGACTGCCACTGCTGAGGTCTGAGTCCCATCACTCTGACTGGCTGGAGAGAAAGGGGAGGTGGCAGTACTGTGGTAAAGTTGGTCATTTATTGTGGTCTGTGGTGAATGGTCTTTGTTCAATGGATTTGATGATGTATCTGACTGTTATAGGCTGTTGGTATAGTTAAGGGAAACCGTATTACCATATTTGTGGTAAATGTGAATTCATTATGGGTGTGTTCGTCAATTCAATCTGGAGTGCCAGAGTGTGCTCAGAGTGCTCTCTGGACATTCCTAGTGTTCAGAGCGCACACTGGACGCTCTGGCCGAGGAGAAGGGTTGATCCAAGCGTTCTAACCTCACAACGGCAGTCAAGCACCCAAGCTAACTGGCTAACATTGGCTAGCTTGCTAGCTACTTCCAGACACAATTGAGAGAACACCTCACTCTGACCATTTTACTGCACTAGCAGAGCTGGTTAGGCTGTTTTCATGTTATCCAGAGCGGTGGTGACTAAAACTGTGCTGCTGGATACAATTTCATTACGCTTTTTTGGCAGACGTTTACCGACACTAGCCATTGGTTGTATATAAACTACTGCAGTTATCTGATGATGTTATTGGTGAAATGTGTGTGTTAAAAGTGAGGTCATATAAAATGTGCTAATGTTCAAAAATATGAAGCTTCCCAGTGTTGTAGTAGGATACACTTTACCTCTTGGTTTTGTGTTGATCACATTCATTGGTGTTGATCAGCGGCGGCCAGGTTACAGGATGTTATGGAGGTCCCTGTGTTGTACGATATACTGTGTGCTGATCAGTGATGGCCAGGTTACAACGCATGTCTTGAGAGGACACTTCTCCTCAGACAAGGACCTCCCAGCCCAGAGATTGGCTGGCCTTTCATCATGTCAGACAGCACTGTGGTAATGGTGGCAGGAGCTTCATTAAGGGCCTCGTTAAATCCCCCCGTTAAGCCACGTCATTAAGGATCGGTCATTAATGACCCTTGGTTAAGAATCCTGAGTGAGGAATCTTCTCTTCTGGTGATCTTGGCCAGCTGACTGTGCAAGCCAATTAGGCCAAACCAAAACATCCAGGATGGAGGTAGAATAACTCCAAGCTAAAATAACCATCATCAAGACTCCCAAAATAACTAATACAGGGTGTACTATAAGTGCAGTATTCTTGACAACCTTAAAGGCCCCCAGTATCAGTGACAACCTTAAAGACCCCCAGGTGTTACACGGTGACTCAAGTCTATTCTCAATCCTGCTCCCTTCCCACAACATTGTTTCGCTGCCAATTTATTTAGAATAAAGTGGTAGTAAGACTAGGAGCATTACCCTCTGCTCAATTTCTATAAATTATTCTGTGAATTTGGCAGTGAAATCATGTTTTGGAAGGAGGAATGACATGATAAACTCAGCAAAAAAAGAAACAGACCTTTTTTCAGGACTCTGTCTTTCAATGATAATTCGTAAAAATCAAAATAACTTTAACAGATCTTCATTGTAAAGGGTTTAAACACTGTTTCCCATGCTTGTTCAATGAACCATAAGCAATTAATGAACATGCACCTGTGGAACGGCCGAACACTAACAGCTTACAGACGGTAGGCAATTAAGGTCACAGTTATGAAAACTTAAGACACTAAAGAGGCCTTTCTACTGACTCTGAAAAACACCAAAAGAAATATGCCCAGGGTCCCTGCTCATCTGTGTGAACGTGCCTTAGGCATGCTGCAAGGAGGCATGAGGACTGCAGATGTGACCAGGGCAATAAATTGCAATGTCCGTACTGTGAGACGCCTAAGACAGTGCTACAGGGAGACAGGGTGGACAGCTGATCGTCCTCGCATTTGCAGACCACGTGTAACAACACCTGCACAGGATTGGTACATCCGAACATCACACCTGCGGGACAGGTACTGGATGTCAACAACAACTGCCAGAGTTACACCAGGAACGCACATTCCCTCCATCAGTGCCCAGACTGTCCAAAATAGGCTGAGAGAATCTAGACTGAGGACTTGTAGGCCTGTTGTAAGGCAGGTCCTCACCAGACATCACCGGCAACAACATTAGCTATGGGCACAAACCCACCCTTGCTGGACCAGAAAGGACTTGTAAAAAGTGCTCTTCACTGACGAGTCGCAGTTTTGTTTCACCAGGGGTGATGGTCGGATTCGCGTTTATCATCGAAGGAAAGAGCGTTACACCAAGGCCTGTACTCTGGAGCGGGATCGATTTGGAGGTGGAGGGTCTGTCATGGTCCTGGGGCGGTGTGTCACAACATCATCAGACTGAGCTTGTTGTCATTGCAGGCCATCTCAACACTGTGCGTTACAGGGAAGACATCCTCCTCCCTCATGTGGTACCCTTCCTGCAGGCTCATCCAGACATGATCCTCCAGCATGACAATGCCACCAGCCATACTGCTCATTCTGTGCATGACTTCCTGCAAGACAGGAATGTCAGTGTTCTGCCATGGCCAGCAAAGAGCCCAGATCTCAATCCCATTGAGCAGGCCTGGGACCTGTTGGATTGGAGGGTGAGGGCTAGGGCCATTTCCCACAGAAATGTCCGGGAACTTGCAAGTGCCTTGGTGGAAGAGTGGGGTAACATCTCACAGCAAGAACTGTAAAATCTGGTACAGTCCATGAGGACATAACGCAGCTGGTGGTGACACCAGATAATGACTATTACTTTTAATTTTGACCCCCTTTTGTTCAGGGACACATTATTCAATTTATGTTAGTCACATGTCTGTGGAACTTGTTCAGTTTATGTCTCAGTTGTTGAATCTTGTTAAGTTCATACAAATATTTACACGTTAAGTTTGCTGAAAATAAACGCAGCTGACAGAGAGAGGACGTTTTTTTTTTGCTGAGTTTAGTAGTATAAATCCCCTTTGCACAGTCACCGCAGCTGGACAGTTTTCTCATGGCTTCTGGAAGGAAATATTGTAGGAATTCTCAACCGGTGTCGCTCATTCAGCCGACAGAAACATTCAACCGGTTCTCCCCATTAAGCAGCGGGTTGGAGTCAGAGGCCGAGCCTTCTCTGGTCTCTCATCCACCCGTTACAGGGTCTGAGATGCGGAAGTCTCCCACCATTAGCTCTGACAAATTGAAAACCCTAGTCATTGGCGACTCCATTACCCGCAGTATTAGACTTAAAACGAATCATCCAGCGATCATACACTGTTTACCAGGGGGCAGGGCTACCGACGTTAAGGCTAATCTGAAGACGGTGCTGGCTAAGGCTAAAACTGGCGAGTGTAGAGAGTATAGAGATTTTGTTATCCACGTCGGCACCAACGATGTTGGATGAAACAGTCAGATGTCACCAAGCGCAACAAAGCTTCAGCGTGTAAATCAGCTAGAAAGATGTGTCGGCATCAAGTAATTGTCTCTGGCCCCCTCCCAGTTCAGGGGAGTGATGAGCTCTACAGTGGTCTCTCACAACTCAATCGCTGGTTGAAAACTGGTTGTTTTCTGCCCCTACCAAAAGATACAATTTGTTGATAATTGGCCCTCTTTCTGGGACCAAGCCTGGCCTGCTGAGGAGTGACGAACTCCATCCTAGCTGGAGGGGTCTCAACTTATATACGAAAATAGACAGGTGTCTAAACTGAATTTACTGTGTTAAATGAGGCGGAGGTGTTGCTAACATCTATGATAGCAAATTTCAATAAAAAAAGGACTGCATTTTCGTCTTTTGAGCTTCTAGTCATTAACTCTATGCAGCCTACTCAATCACTTTTTATAGCTACTGTTTACAGACCTCCTAGGCCATATACAGCTTTCCTCGCTGAGTTCCCTAAATTCCTATCGGACCTTGTAGTCATGGCAGATAATAATGTTTCCGGACCTACTCACTGCCACAGTCATACTCTGGACCTAGTTTTGTCCCGTGCAATAAATATTGTGGATCTTAATGTTGTTTCTCCTAATCCTGGACTATCAGACCACCGTTTTATTACGTTTGCAATCGCAACAAATAATCTGCTCAAACCCCAACCAAGGACCATCAAAAGCTGCGCTATAAATTCTCTGACAACTCAAAGATTCCTAAATACCCCTCCAGACTCCCTCCACCTACCCAAGGATGTCAGAGTGCAAAAATCAGTTAACCACCTAACTGAGGAAATAAATGTAACATTGCGTAATACCCTAGATGCAGTCACACCCCTAAAATCAAAAAACACTTCTCATAAGAAACGAGCTCCCTGGTATACAGAAAATACCTGAGCAATGAAGCAAACTTCCAGAAAATTGGAACGGAAGTGGCGCTACACCAAACTGGAAGTCTTCCAATTAGCTTGGAAAGACAACACCGTGCAGTATCGAAGAGCCCTCACTGCTGCTCAATCATCCTATTTCTCCAACTTAATTGAGGAGAATGAGAACAATCCAACATTTATTTTTGATACTATCGCAAAGCTAACTAAAAAGCAGCATTCCCCAAGAGAGGATGTCTTTCACTTCAGCAGTTATGAATTCATTAACTTTTTTGAAAAAAGATCATGATCATTAGAAAGCAAATTACATCTGTGTATTTCTCCAAATCTCAGTTGTCCTGATTCTGCACAACACTGCGAGGACCAAGTTTTTTAATACTATATATCTTGACACAGAGATGAAAATAGTCCCGGCCTCTAAACCTTCAAGCTGCATACTGGACCCTATTCCAAACAAACTACTGAAAGAGCTGCTTCCTGCGCTCCGCCCTCCTATGTTGAACATAATAAACGCCTCCCTATCCACCGGATGTGTACCAAACTCAGTAAAAGTGCTTTTGTTACCATCGATCACCACATTCTTTTGGAGAGATTCTTTTGTCTCTGTGGATGGTTTGTCCTCTGACAAATCAACTGTACATTTCGGTGTTCCTAAAGGTTCCATTTTTGAACAACTAGTGTTTTCACTATATATTCTGCCTCTTGGTGATGTCATTCAGAAACATAATGTTAACTTGTACTGCTATGCGGATGATACACAGCTGTACATTCCGATGAAACATGGTGAAGCTCCAAAATTGCCGTCCCTGGAAGCCTGTGTTTCAGACATAAGGAAGTGGATGTCGGGAAATGTTTTACTTTTAAACTCGGACAAAACAGAGATGCTCGTTCTAGGTCCCAAGAAACAAAGAGATCTTATGTTGGATATGACAGTTAATCTCAATGATTGTACAGTTGTCTCAAATAAAACTGTGAAGGACCTCGGCGTTACTCTGGACCCTGCACTCTCTTTTGACTAACATTTCAAGTACAGCTTTTTTCCATCTGCATAACATTTAAAAAATCTGAAACTTTCTGACCAAAAATTATGCAGAAAAATGTATCCATGCTTTAGTCACTTCTGGAATAGACTACTGCAATGCTCTACTTTCCGGCTACCCGGATAAAACATTAAATAAACACCAGTTAGTGCTAAACACGGCTGCTAGAATCTTGACAAGAACCAAAACATTGTATCATATTGCCAGGGCTGATTTCAAGGTTTTACTACAAACCTATAAGGCATTACATGGGCTTGCTCCTACCTATCAATCCGATTTGGTCCTGCCGTACATACCTACACGTACGCTACGGTCACAAGACGTAGGCCTCCTTATTGTCCCTAGAATTTCTAAGCAAACAGCTGGAGAAAGGGCTTTCTCCTAGAGAGCTCCATTTTATGGAATGGTCTGCCTATCCATTTGAGAGACGCAGACTCGGTCTTGACCTTTAAGTCTTTATTGAAGACTCATCTCTTCAGTGGGTCATATGATTGAGTGTAGTCTGGCCCAGGGGTGTGAAGGTGAACGGAAAGGCACTGGAGTGACAAACCGCCGTTGCTGTCTCTCCCTGGCCGGTTCCCCTCTCCACTGGGCCTCTAACCCTATTACGGGGTCTGAGTCACTGGCTTACTGGTGCTCTTCCATGCCATCCCTAGGAGGGGTGCGTCACTTGATTTGGGCTTGTCCGGGTTGGCACCCCCATCGGGTTCATGCTGTGGGGGAGATCTTTGTGGGCTATACTCTCTCAGGGAAGTTAGTTGATGGTTTGAAGATATCCCTTTAATGGTGTTGGGGCTTTGCTTTGGCAAAGTGGGTGGGGTTATATCCTGCCTAGTTGGCCCTGTCCGTGGGCATCGTCGGACAGGGCAACAGTGTCTCCCGACCCCTCCTGTCTCAGCCTCCAGAAATTATGCTGCAATAGTTCATGTGTCGGGGGGCTAGGATCAGTCTGTTATATCTGGAGTATTTCTCCTGTCTTATCCAGTGTCCTGTGTGAATTTAAGTATGCTCCCTCTAACTCTCTCTCTCTATTTCTCTTTTCTCTCTTCTCCCGGAGGACCTGAGCCACAGGACCATGCCTCAGGACTACCTGGGCTGATGACTCCTTGTTGTCCCCAGTCCACCTGCTATCCCCAGTCCACCTGCTGCTGCTTCAGTTTCAACTGTTCTGCCTGCGGCTATGGAACCCTAACCTGTTCACTGGACGTGTTACCTTGTCCCGGACCTGCTGTTTTCGACTCTCTCTCTCTACCGCACCTGCTGTCTCTGAATGATTGGCTATGAAAAGCCAATTGATATTTACTCCTGAGGTGCTGACCTGTTGCAACCTCAACAACCACTGTGTTTATTAGTATTTGACCCTGCCTGGTCATCTATGAACGTTTAAACATCTTGGCCATGTACTGTTATCATCTCCACCCGGCACAGCCAGAAGAGGACTGGCCACCCCTCAGAGCCTGGTTCTTCTCCACCAGCCACAGCCAGAAGAGGACTGGCCACCCCTCATAGCCTGGTTCCTCTACACCGGCCACAGCCAGAAGAGGACTGGCCACCCCTCAGAGCCTGGTTCTTCTCCACCAGCCACAGCCAGAAGAGGACTGGCCACCCCTCAGAGCCTGGTTCCTCTCCAGGCTGGGTTTCTGAATAGCATTTTGTGACATTGGCTGATGTAAAAAGGGCTTTATAAATACATTTGATTGATTTAGAGAATGAACCAGGAGCTGGGGAGGTTCCTGAGGAGCCACTGCAGGACCGGCAGGGAGAGTGGGCCCAATTCCTTCCCTGGGCGGAGTACGCCCAGAATTTGTTACGTCACTCCCCAACCAGGCTGACTCCCTTCCAGTGTGTTCTGGGTCATCACTCGGCCCTGGACCCCTGGCCAGACCAAAGCTCCTGCAGTGGATGAGTGTTTCAGGCACACATAAGAAGTGTGGGGCGATGCCCATGTAAGACTCCAGCGTGCCATCCACCAACAGAAGGAGCAGGCAGATCGCCACCAAGGGAGGCTCCCGTGTTCCATCCTGGTGATCGCGTCTGGCTCTCCACCAGAAACTTCCCAGTCCACCTGCCCTGCAAGAAGCTGAGCCCGGGTTTGTGGGGCCGTTCAAGGATCTCCGGAGGGTCAACAAGGTGACATATAGATTACAGCTCCCCAGTGACTACCGTATCTCACCTTCCTTTCATGTCTCCCTTCTCAGGCCAGTGGTTCCTGGTCCCCTGGCTGAGGCTGTCCCCCACGACACCACTCCTCATCCCCTGGATGGCAAAGGTGGCACGCCTATACCGTCAGATCCCTACTGGACTCCCGATATCGTGGGGGGCGGCTCCAATACGTAGTGGACTGAGAGGGTTACGGTCCAGAGGAGCGGTGTTGGGATCCGGTGGAGGACATTCTGGATCCCAAAATCATCTGGGATTTCCACCTTCGCAGCCCATTTCCACCTTCGCAGCCCATTCTGGATCCCAACATGATCCGTGATTTCCACCTTCGCAGCCCATTCTGGATCCCAACATGATCCGTGATTTCCACCTTCGCAGCCCGGCCCCTCCTCACCCTCGGAGCCATCCCCCTTGCCGGCGTCCCCTGCGGCTGGAGTCGTGCGTTTACTCCAGCTCCTCTCCTCTCTACTCTGTATTCTATCAGTATTCCATTTCACACTGTCTCTGTTAGAATCTGAAAGCCCCATTACAGAACATGTGATAACAACAGAAGTTACATTCATAATTATCACCAGGCTGAGATGCTGGCTCCATCAGTAGATAACATAGACATCCAGTACAGTGCTGGGCACAGACTGTCTTCCACCAGGGAACTTTGGTATTAACCATGTTTAATGTACAATCAATGTTTAGGGTCAGGGTTATTTATAGCGTTGTAATCTGTGTGCGTGTGTGTGTGTGTGTGTGTGTGTGTGTGTGTGTCTGTGTGTGTGTGTGTGTGTGTGTGTGTGTGTGTGTGTGTGTGTGTGTGTGTGTGTGTGTGTGTGTGTGTGTGTGTGTGTGTGTGTGTGTGTGTGTGTGTGTGTGTGTCCGTGTGCGTGTGTGTCATGTGTGTGTGTGTGTGTGTGTGTGTGTGTCCGTGTGCGTGTGTTCATGTGCGTGTCCATGTCTCTGTGTCTGTTGGCTAAGACCTTGAACTGCAGTGTACAAGCACGGGGAGTCTGTATAGTATTCATCATGCTCCTCCATCTGAGTTCTCTCTATCCATAATCATGTCTCTAATAAGGAGAAGCAAAACATCATGTTCCCATTGATCTTCAGTGTGTTCCAGCTAAGCCTGTAGCCTGTAGCCTGTAGCCTGTAGCCTGTAGCCTGTAGCCTGTAGCCTGTAGCCTGTAGCCTGTACTGGGCCAGAGACGGAAGATTAAAAATGCATAAGAGCATTAAGATGTACAAGAGCATTATCCATGTATGTACATCGCTGATACACTCTGATACAAATTACGCACACACACATACCCACACCCGTGCACACACACACACACCAGTACGCACACAAACACAATTGGTGTTCTGGGAGGACTCCAAGTGTCAGCAATATCATATGGCGTGTGTGTGGTCTGGCTGTGTTCCCTCATAGAGCTCAATACAATCTGCAGGCATAAATACCTGCTCCCCAGTGCATGTTTGCACTAATGACTTACAATGCTGGCCATCTGTACCACTGGACATTCAGCTCAGTTCATGCATCTTGTCCTTGCCCATTCTGCATCAATTTGGGCAATTTTTCATCTATCATACATCATGTACCTATAAGGCCTGCCTGAAGTGCCCAAATTAAGCATTTCCTAATAGTCAGTAGGCTACTTACAGACTTCTCTCGGTCGGAGAGGGCCCCATGCCTGGCTGTCTGTTCAGCTGGATATAAAACGTGAAGCAATTTGGCCTAAGCGTTTATAAAATAGGATCTGCAGACAGTGAGACATTTCCTACAGAGCGGGGCTTTTTTCCCCATATATCTTTTTCTCGCAGTGCTGTCTGACAGTCCGCAGCACTCACACAGGATCATTACTATTCATTTACTCAGCAGACTGGCCACACTGACTTAAACAGTAGCCATCTACACACAGCAGCGTATACAACACACTACTCTAAGGCTAAGTAGAGGGAGAGCTTGAGTACGCTCATGTCTAGTCAACGTGACCTAACCCACACATCCACAGTAAGTCTCTGAAAACCAAAGGAGCAGGATGAATAAGGCTACACGACTGCTATAATGAATTATCAGAGTGAAGGGGGAGAAATATAGCCGCTGTTAGTGTTTTGAGGTGGTAAATGTAATAGTGATAAATTTATGCTCGTAAGATGTAAATCACCCAGATTGCAATATCATTCTACCGGACCTACTGGAATGCTGGCCACGAGACAGTGGACATTGACAGGTCCTGACCTGGAGTGAAATGAGATATAACTTTGACTACATTCATTCTCATGAAGATGTCAATTCCCATTGGTGTGTGGATTGGTGCTAGTTATGACTGGTCCCAGGGGCCTGTATGGTTCAAGAGCTTTAGTTGAGCCTCAGTGCCTCATTGATTAATATAAGTGTTCATGGGGATTGGAAGGCACCAGAGTAGACTGGGCTGATGTAAATCAATTCCAATTGAAGATTTATTTCACATACAATACAAACCCGCAGCTCCTAATGACAATGAAATAGTACCACTGGTATATATAAAGGGAATACAGGTTAGGGTTGAATTAGGACAGTTTAGTACAGGGGTCTCCAACTGTGTTCCTGGGGAGCTACAGTGCATTGGAAAGTACTCAGACCCTTTGACCTTTTCCACATTTTGTTACATTACAGCCTTATTCTAAAATGGATTAAGAAGAGGTTGTCTACACACAATTCCTCATAATGACCCCATACAATTGTTTATTTTTGTCACGCCCTGGCCATAGAGAGGCTTTTATTCTCTATTTTGGTTAGGCCAGGGTGTGACTAGGGTGGGCATTCTTGTTTCTTTATTTCTATGTTTTTTTGTTTCTATGTTTTGGCCAGGTATGGTTCTCAATCAGGGACAGCTGTCTATCATTGTCTCTGATTGGGAGTCATACTTAGGCAGCCTGTTTTTCCACCTTAGTTGTGGGTAGTTATCTTTGTTAGTGGCACTATAGCCCTCGTAAGCTTCACGGTCGGTTTGTGTCTTCTTTGTTGAGGCACAGATCTGGGAAAGGGTACCAAAACATTCTGAAGCATTGAAGGTCCCCAAGTACACAGTGGACTCCCTCATTCTTAAGAAGAATTTGGAACCACCAAGACTCTTCAATGCCACCAAGACTCTTCCTAGAGCTGACCGCCCAGCCAAACTGAGCAATTGGGGGAGAAGAGCCTTTGTCAGGGAGGTGACCAAGAACCCGATGGTCACTCTGATAGAGTTTCTCTGTGGAGAAGGGAGAACCTTCCAGAAGGACAACCATCTCTGCTGCGCTCCATCAATCAGGCCTTTAAGGTAGAGTGGCCAGACGGAAGTCACTTCACAGTAAGGAACATAACAGCCCGCTTGGATTTTGCCAAAAGGCACCTAAAGGACTCTCAGACCATGAGAAACAATCTTCTCTGCTCTGCTGAAACTAAGATCGAACTCTTTGGCCTGAAAGCCAAGCGTCACATCTGGAGGAAACCTGGCACCATCCCTACTGTGAGGCATGGTGGTGGCATGCTGTCTGGATGTTTTTCAGCAGCAGGGACTGGGAGATCGAGGGAAAGATGAACATAGCAAAGTACTATGTTCATAGCAAAGTACTATGGTTGCTCCACTAAAGGTTTTGTGATTATGCTGTGGTATTTAGAGGTCATTTGTGGTTTAGTACGGTACCCTGCGTCACCACTTCATTGCGTCAGACCAGCGCAAGGAGGAGTTAGATCACTGATTATGCTTTTGGGTCCTACTGTGTCTCTAATTGACAATGAATGGGCGACATAAACTGATAATTGTGCACGACTTCAGTATTACTTACTAAAACTGTTGTTACACTAAGGTTTTTATTATTTCATTTTATTAGGATTATTTTGCTCTTACTGTAGTACTGTAGCCCACTCCCGGCCAGTCACGTTGTACAGCGCCTGAGTGGCGCAACGTTCTAAGACACTGCACAGCAGTGCAAGCTTTGTTGCTACAGATGCTGGTTCAATACTTGTGCCGGCCTCGACTGGGGGACCCATGAAATTATTGCAGGTTTTTGGTTTCTCTCCCTCTAAAAACAGAAATAAATCATTCTAAATAACAAACTGGCTTTATTTACAAATTAGTAACAATGTCTCACCCATGTTCAAGAATGGCCTTTTTCTTGCTCATTTTACGTTATTTGAAAACAAAATGATCTCCAAAATATTGTTATTTTTTAAACAAAGCTATTATTCTTTTTAGAATTATAGAAAAGCCCATTGGATATTCTCACAGATATATTATTAACCCTGTTATTAGCAGGACAATATATATTGGTCTTATTGGTCATGGATCCCGAGTGGCGCACAATGGGATTGCCTTGCAGTTTTCCAGCTGTATCCACTGAAAGTGCGTGAGGTACAAGGCACGAGGACAGGGGGCACGGGATGGGCCGCAGAGCCGCACACAGAAGACTGTCCTAGCCCATGGGGAAGGGAGGACCAGGAAGGAGGAGGGGGGGTGGACCCCCACCCAGTCATGCTGGCAACACTTTAAGGGGAATTGCATTAATAATGGCACTGACTAGGGAGATGTTCCCATTGTTCTGTTCTTAGTGCCAGTCTATACATTCAAACTAAAACAATGTAACTAATAATGGCATCTTTATGCTTTCATTAATAAAATAATGATAAAAATACTCTTTCAAAATGCTGATGTTTATTTAGTTGTGGATCCATAATGAATTACTATGGGAATAAATTTCACTGAATTACAGAAATATCCTCCAATCCTCTGTATGTAATTATTGGCTGAGAGTCACGTCATATTTTTTTATATACTGTAGGCCTACCGTAGGCGACATGAGTCTCACAAGTACTGAGTAATGTGCTGTTAAAATGGGTGTAGGTTTTATGTATTTAAAGAGCACATTGAAGTTAGAAGCAATAGTCTACAACTATTTTAGCACCATTTCGCACTGCTCTGAGACAAGCATGGGGACTGGTCTTGATAAATTAATGAGATTTTTATTTTCACTGAATCTCCATTTGGGTATTGGTTAGACTAGAATTGTAGAAATGTTATGCTCTTAGTGTAACCTTTATTTTACTGGGCAAGTCAAGAACAAATTCTTATTTACAAGGACAGCCAACTCCTTCCTCCCTGTTGGGGAATTGAACCCAGGTCTCCCACGTTCCTGCATGACACGGGGATACTTTAGCTAAATAGCACTATACTGTACTCCCAACCGTCACGTTGTACAAAGCCATATTTTCTGTTCCATCCTAACGGAGACGCAGAGGGTTTTTCATTTTTCTTGGAATAGGAACACCATAACCATTAATGAAATTAATTAAGCAAGTACCAGTCAAAAGTTTGGACACACCTACTCATTCCAGGGTTTTTCTTTATTTTTACTATTTTCTACATTGTAGAATAATAGTGAAGACATCACAACAACGAAATAACATTTTTTTTAACCTTAATTTAACTAGGCATATTGCAGGTTTTTATTTTTAATACATTTGCAAAAAAAATGTAAACCTGTTTTTGCTTTGTCATTATGAGGTATTGTGTGTAGATTGATGAGAAAAATGTAATCCATTTTAGAATAAGGCTGTAACATAACAAAATGTGGAAAAAGTCAAGGAGTCTGAATACTTTCCCAATAGACTGTATACTGTTTATGGTGCAGTAAACCTGATTCAACTAATCATGGTCTTCCATCTTGACCAAGGTTACTTGGATCAGGTTTGCCAGTTGTAGGGTTCAGGGTTGGAGTTGAAGACCCCTGGTACAGAATAAGACACAAAAAATGCTTCATAGAACTAATGAACAAGTTAATAATGTTTCCTCTTACCCTTCCGATGAGCACAGGTTCCGGCCCGCTGTACTCCTCAATTACAAAGAACTGGTTCCAGATCCAACTCCTTCTGCTGCGGGACCGAGTCCCCTCCCCCCGTCTGACCAGGCCCCTCTTCCTCCTCCTCATCTGACCCCGCCTCTTGGAACACCAGGCCCCAGCCATTACTGGGCTCGGACTCGATTGTCATCACCCCACTGGCTGCCTTGTCCTGGCTGACCCCCCAGTATGGGTCTGGGCGGAGTTTGAGGACATGGCTGCTGTTAATTAACTCTGAAGCGCCAACTACAGGGTCTTGAGTGGCACTTGGACTCAGGATCTTGAGTCGTGGTCCGGCTGTGTGAAGAAGGCTCTCCTCGAAATCTTGAGTCCCCTTTCTCTGGGGCTGCAGGGTGAACACTGATGGATGGCCAGCATCTGTCTGAGAAGGGACGTTTGAGGGGAGATGCTTGGTTGTGGCTGGAGGGTCAGTCTGACTGTTGGTCACCTCCCTCTCAGTGTTGTGACTGACCTCATTCATAGGCAGTGACAGAGGGTGAGAGATGTGCTTGTTCATCCAGGTGTCTGTGCTATCTGAACCCATCATCTCAGAGTTGTTTCCCACACCAGAATCTGGAGTGGCTACACTTAAAGTGTGAACAGCCTCTTCTGGACTGAAATCAGCATTTGTGATAGCGCTTACATGTGGCAGAGCAGTTTGGTTATCCAATGTGAAATGGTTTTGAGTGACAGCCATATCTTGCTTCGGTAATTTCAGGGCCTCCAACTGGCTGCGATCCACATCAATCAAATCTCTCTTTCTGCTTCGGCTGCTCTTGCTCTTGCTCTGAATCTGTGAGTTCACAATCCTCACCAGGTTCTCTTTTGACAGTAGTTTCAGGACACCGTAGCTGCCGGTTGGGTTTAAGTTCCTTGTTGAATCCTTAGTGAGTCCTCTGCCTGGCAGCCCTGTGGTGTGAACGCTCAGATCTGATCTGACTCTGGATCGGGGAAGGGATTTGAATCTGGTTTTATTGGAGTGCATGTCTAGCCTGTGGTGGACTAAGAATACTTTCTCCATCTTCCCTGTCTTGGTGGGATTTTCAGCATTTTTGGTGCTGTTCCTACTCTTTCTAAGCCCTTTCTCCTGGATGGCTTCCCTGTCATTGAGTGACACAGACAAAGTTGACTCCCCTTTTTTGACAGGGTCTTCTTCCAAGTCTAACACGGGATTAGGTTTTAAAGTCTCCCTCTTCTTATTAGCTGTTATGGCTGCATTATTCTGGGGTATTTTGGAGCCACTCTCAACACCATGGTCATGACCAATCAAGTTTCTAAGAGTCACCATTGGCATCACATTTGAATCCACACTTGAATCCCATTGGTCGGCTACTCTGTTCTCCCCGAACTTCAGCAAGTGAACCCCGCCCACCCCTCTTCTCCTGATGATCTTAGTGGCTGAACCTTCTCTCATAAGCCCCTCCCACAGACATAGGGAGACCAATAGGAGCAGATTCCTGGTAATCATCTTGGCTTGTGGTGAGAAGAGCTAATTTAAGTGACACTTGCTGTGAGGAAGTACTTGTTTTCCAGTTGTCTTCATTCTCTCCTCTATTTCTCTTTCCTTGTATCCTCCTCTCACTCTTCCATTACATGCCCTTCACACTAAGCTGGAGGGCAGGTGCCCTTCCCACAAAAAAATCTCTATCTATTCACGGCTCCTCTCTGCTGTTTTTTCCCCTCTTGCAGAACGTCTCATTCAGTGTTCCACGTAGGGTTGAACAACCTGAGAGAAAAGATAAAGATAATTAAGTTAAAACTTTAATGTTAATTAAAAGCGGAGAAACACAGCAAGGTAAGTAGGAGAACTGACAGATGAACAAGCAGGACAGATCCACTAATGGAGCGGCAATCACATTAACACAAGCACTGGTGCATTGCCCGGTGAAGTCAGATGGCTGTTGTTACACGCTGTGACCATAGTATTCAGTAGGTCGCCCTGTGTTGTCACTCGCAATACTGATCCATGCTCTTAATTGTGTGTACTTTCTTGTAGTATTTGCAGTTACTTTGTGAGTTGTGTAGTGTTTTTGTTTAACTATGTGCTGTCTTGTCTTGTGCAGTGTAGTGTGTTGGTGTGTAACATTTGAGCAGTGTTGTGTTACAGACCGGCCCTGTCAGTACAGTCATTGGGGCATGGCTGAGGTCTGAATATTCCCAAAAGATTCCTCCTTCACCCTTTGTCCTACTCCCTCCCCATCTTGATTCTTTCCTTACTTCACTCTCCATTTAAACAACTAGTTTTCTTAGAAAAAACCTTGCACTACCCCCGCCACCTCCTCCTCCCCCTCCTCCTCCTTGTCTTTTTCTCTTCCCACCTCTCCCACTCACCACCTCTCTCTATCTCAGCCTATCTATCCATGGCTGTCTCACCACCTCTCTCTATCTCAGCCTATCTATCCATGGCTGTCTCACCACCTCTCTCTATCTCAGCCTATCTATCCATGGCTGTCTCACCACCTCTCTCTATCTCAGCCTATCTATCCATGGCTGTCTCACCACCTCTCTCTATCTCAGCCTATCTATCCATGGCTGTCTCACCACCTCTCTCTATCTCAGCCTATCTATCCATGGCTGTCTCACCACCTCTCTCTATCTCAGCCTATCTATCCATGGCTGTCTCACCACCTCTCTCTATCTCAGCCTATCTATCCATGGCTGTCTCACCACCTCTCTCTATCTCAGCCTATCTATCCATGGCTGTCTCACCACCTCTCTCTATCTCAGCCTATCTATCCATGGCTGTCTCACCACCTCTCTCTATCTCAGCCTATCTATCCATGGCTGTCTCACCACCTCTCTCTATCTCAGCCTATCTATCCATGGCTGTCTCACCACCTCTCTATCTCAGCCTATCTATCCATGGCTGTCTCACCACCTCTCTCTATCTCAGCCTATCTATCCATGGCTGTCTCACCACCTCTCTCTATCTCAGCCTATCTATCCATGGCTGTCTCACCACCTCTCTCTATCTGTCCATGGCTGTCTCACTATCTTTCTCTGCCTCAGGTATGTTTTCATATTCTATCCCTTCCTCTGCTCGTCTTTCATCTCCTTTCCTCCTTCCGTGTCAATCAAGGTGCTGTCGTAGCGTCCGTCACACTCTATGCTCTCCGTAATCAATCAGCCAATCCCTTCCTATTGACAGCCCAGTGACATTGAAAATGACACACGATACCACTATAAAACCTATACAGTACTCTTATATCAAGTGGAACATTTACTGACTAAGGTACCACAACACAAATTTCCAGGGTAACGTTAAACCGGTCGGAATATGGACGTGTGGTTGGATGAGGGGTTCATTACTGGTGTCAATTTGTGATATTGTGTCAGAGACTGTTTTTTCCCAGTGATTTAACAGGGTCAGTGCAGTCCTTCAGCTGATCCAGGTAGGTACCTGGACTGTATTCTGCTGTTGAACAGAGTGGCTTAGACTGGTCTAGAGGGTGTGACTCTATGTTTTAATGAGAGGATGATGTAACCTATAGGACCATACATTGGTAGGGTTGGGAACATGGCAGGTTGGTAACAGGTTGCATGTGTTACACATGCTGTGTCTATTGAAATATACCAGTCAATAATTGTCCTCATTCTGCCTCTGGTGACGAGCTTTAGATCCCACATGATATAAGGTAGAGGAGACGGGTTGGTTATCACATTGCTCATAACTACTAATCTGGAGCATAGAAATGGTATTTTCCTAATCTTAATGTTTTGTGATGTTGACATGTGTGAACAACATGGATCTCTACTAAACTAATCTCTAATAAACACATTTGTACATTCAACTCAATTCAGAGCACTGTCCAGGTTTTTAGTTATAAGCATTGTGACAATAAAAATAAAAGAGAGCCGCACACTCTTGGAGCTCAGATGCAAAAATTTAATACCAACGTTTCGACAGCCAAGCTGTCTTCATCAGGGTATAATCACAAACACTGCGGGATGACTCGTTTATATAGTGTCAAAGGACACAGGTGTCTGTAATCATGGCCAGGAGTGGCCTAATATCATTGGTTAATAATCAAATATTAAAATGTCATACAAAGAACAGCATACAAACAAATGGATAGCATATGATCATAGATTAATTTGACTATACAAGTTTACACACAATTACAATGGCAAAATCACAATAATCACAAGAATGGCTTCAGATCAAAGTCTACGTTGAGACCGAAGGGCGCAAGGGTCTTTAAATTAAAGATCCAGGCAGCCTCTCGTTTTAACAATAAATTATCAAGGTCACCCCCTCTCCTAGGGAGGGTGACATGTTCGATGCCAATATAACGCAGTGACGAAATCGAGTGGCCTGCCTCCAAGAAGTGGGCCGCAACTGGATAAGTCAAGTTTTTACACCTAATGGTGCTACGGTGCTCTGAGATACGTACTTTTAATTCGCGCTTTGTTTTACCTACATAATTTTTACCACAAGGACAAGTTATAAGATAAATAACTGCCTTAGTGGAGCACGTAATAACACCTTTTATTGGGATCGATTTCCCTGTTTGTGGGTGTTTGAAGGATCTACATTTATAAGTGCCATTGCATTGAGCACAGCCATTACATTTGTAATTTCCATCCAGTAGGGGCGCAAATAGACGTTGCTCAGGAATATCTTGGGGTGGTAAATCAGAGTTTACCAATTGGTCTCTGAGATTTCTGCCCCGCGAGAATACGACCAAGGGAAGGTCCGAAAACACATTACCAAGACTATCATCGGATTTTAGGATGTGCCAATGTTTGTGAACAATTCCCTTAATTTGTCACACATTTGTACATTCAACTCAATTCAGAGCACTGTCCAGGTTTTTAGTTATAAGCATTGTGACAACCAACCTGTGTGACAACCAGCCCTGTCTCCTCTAGGCTTCCTCATCCAGAAACTGATGAGCTATCCTATCCCCAGGAGGCTCCTCACTGTGGGGTAAAGGTGATTAAGGGGCATATGGTACGTGGACGGTGGAACACCCCCTCATCTTTTAACTTCCCTCTGCTTCCTGCCGTGTTCACCCCCCGGGTGAGTTTCTCACTGAACTGATTAATTGGAGCCATAAATATCTTAATACATTTTTCCCTTCCTTGGGCACCAAACTCAAATGATCTTTTGGTTCGTTAGTATTAGAGGCAGATCTCCACCATCGATCGCAAGGAGCCGCGGTGCAGTGAAGGCTGTCGCCAACTTAACGAGACTGAAAATTAAAATTACGATTCACCTCCATCCGCACTGTCTGTCTCTCCTTCCTCTCTTACACAAACATATTATCACAGCAGTACACCAGGACAGACAGTCTCCAAAACACAAACAAAATCAAAAAACTAAAACAGCCATTCTTTCATTATTCAAGACACTGTGTACAACATGTTTTAGTCCAAATTCATTTAAGTGATAATGCCCGAGAAGCCGGTGTTTGGAGGATATATTGGCACAGGTGTTAGGCCCGAGACAATGTCGAGTGCTGGCAAACCGTGCCAATATATCATCCAAACACCAACTTCAAGGTCATTATCTCTTTTATACAACGTGTTACCAACGTATTCAAATAATGATTGACATATTTTCATTAAGAACATTATTTTGATGAATTTAGTCATACTATTTCATCCTTCCTCAAAATAGTCACGACACAAATCTAGGGTTGCTACCCAAGCCGACTGGTCATTCGTTCCATCGGTCTGGTTGCCAGAGACGCGACCCAGTTGGTCAGTCTTTTTGTTCTGTATCTATGGACGCGACCCAGTCATTCATTCTAAATGTTCTATTGCCATACTGGCTGGCAGCGTTCTTATCCCTTGCTTGCTAGCTTGCCAACTATGGCTAACTTAGTCACGTCAAAAAGAATCACGTGCAGACAGAATAGTGCAGCCAAAATAACAGCAAAGTAGCTGCATTTGTATAAGCATCTTTTCTAGTGACATTTACTTAGATACATCCATAACAATGAGCTAATGAAGCGCGATTTCACCTGGCATAGAAAATGTGCTCTCATCAAGACACTGTTGTTAGAGTGTGTAAGCTGTGTTATCGGCTAGCAATCATTTCAAACTGAAGCTGGAAAGACTGCAAAGTAGCTGCAATTTGTTTCATTTTACCTTTTTTCAATTGACATTTCTTTGTATGTATCTATAAAACTTATGCCAGCTGATTCATGAATTCGACTGGCTGAGAAGTGCTGCCTGCCTGTCTCGTCCCGACTCCGGACATGTTGATTACTATGGGACAGCTGGAGATCAAATTTGGGTATTGAAACAATGATGCAAATGTCGGAGAGATCTCCACTGTAAAAAGTATTGAGACATTATCTCACATTTCTTTTAGAGGAGGGGTCTGTAGCTGGGTTAAAGGTCAGATGGGACTACAGCTGTTCGTCTAAAAGAAATGTGAGGAGATTTTATAGTGGAGATCAAGTTTATAAATTGCCTGGCTGGGCTGATGAGACAGGGGGTTGCGCAGTCAGATGGAACAGAGTAAATAGGCATTTCAAAGTCAAAGATTTCGCAGGTAATAACTGGAATGTGTTTTTTTACCATTAATAAGCATTCAGGATTAGACCCCTTGTATAAAATACATACAAACACACTCTCTCAACTCAGACACACACACGCATATTTTTATAGCAATGTTACAGTGCATCACCCCGACACACCCCGCCTACACCCCCACACAAAAAACACAAATACAACCTCTTCATGACACTAATGTGTATGTTTTCCTGTTGAACGATTCCTGGTAAAAAGCTCAGGGGACCGCCTCCGGTCCCACAAAAGTCAAAAAGAAGAAAAAGAAAACGTTCCCTTCTAAGGAAGGCAGTGAAAGAACAGTAAAGGCAGTGAAAGAACAGTAAAGGCAGTGAAAGAACAGTCGTCCTTAGAATTCTGCATGGAGAAACAAAGAACAGAGAGAAGAGGCGGCCACAAACAGAACCAGTCCGTCTTGGGAGACCCTCACTACGCTTTAATAGCGTAAAGCCATTGAACACACAGCCCAGTCCTCGTCTTGAACCTCAGCAGACACAGTTGAAGTCGGAAGTTTACATTCACCTTAGCCAAATACATATAAATTCAGTTTTTCACAATTCCTGATATTGAGTCCTAGTAAAAATTCCCTGTCTTAGGTCAGTCAGGATCAACACTTTATTTTAAGTATTTGAAATGTCATAATAACAGTAGAGAGATTTATTTCAGCTTTTATTTCTTTCATCACATTCCCAGTGGGTCAGAAGTTTACATACACTCAATTAGTATTTGGTAGCATTGCCGTTAAATTGTTGATCTTGGGTCAAAGTTTTGGGTAGCCTTCCACAAGCTTCCCACAATAAATTGGGTGAATTGTGGCCCAGTCCTCCTGACAGAGCTGGTGTAACTGAGTCAGGTTTGTAAGCTTCCTTCCTCGCACATGCTTTTTTAGTTCTGCCCACAAATGTTCTATAGGATTGAGGTCAGTGCTTTGTGATGGCGACTCCAATACCTTGACTTGTTGTCCTAAAGCCATTTGTCACACCTTTGGAAGTATGCTTGTGGTCATTGTCCATTTGGAAGAACCATTTGCAACCAAGCTTGGTCGCAAATGCTTGATGTCTTGATGTCTTGAGATGATGCGTCAATATATCCACATCATTTTCCATTCTCATGATGCCATCTACTTTGTGAAGTGCACCAGTCCCTCCTGCAGCAAAGCACCCCCACAACATGATACTGCCACCCCCACAACATGATACTGCCACCCCCGTGAGTCATGGTTGGGATGTTGTTCTTCGGCTTGCAAGCCACCCCCTTTTTCCTCCAAACATAACGATGGTCATTATGGCCAAACAGTTCTATTTTTGTTTCATCAGACCAGAGAACATTTCTCCAAAAAGTACCAACTTTGTCCCCATGTGCAGTTGCAAACTGTAGTCTGGCTTTTTTATGGCGGTTTTGGAGCAGTGGCTTCTTCCTTGCAGAGCGGCCTTTCAGGTTATGTCGATTATAGGACTCGTTTTACTGTCGATATAGATAATTTTGTACCGGTTTCCTCCAGCATCTTCACAAGGTCATTTTCTGCAGTTCTGGGATTAATTGGCACTTTTCGCACCAAAGTACATTCATCTCTAAGAGACAGAACACGTCTCCTTCCTGAGCGGTATGACGGCTGTGTGGTTCCATGGTGTTTATACTTGTGTACTATTGTTTGTACAGATGAACGTGGTACCTTCAGGTGTTTGGAAATTGCTCCCAAGGATGAACTAGACTTGTGGAGGTATACATTTTTTCTGAGGTCTTGGCTGAATTCTTTGTATTTTCCCATGATGTCAAGCAAAGAGGCACTGAGTTTGAAGGTAGGCCTTGAAATACATCCACAGGTACATTTCCAATTGCCTGAAATTATGTTAATTAGCCCATCAGAAGCTTCTAAAGCCATGACATAATTTTCTGGAATTTTCCAAGCTGTTTAAAGGCACAGTCAACTTAGTGTATGTAAACATCTGACCCGCATGTAAAATAATCTCTCTGTAAAAATTACTTGTGTCATGCACAAAGTAGAAGTCCTAACCGACTTGCCAAAACTATAGTTTGTTAACAAGAAATTTGTGGAGTGGTTGAAAAACACATTTTTTATGACTCCAACCTAAGTGTAAGTAAACTTCTGACTTCAACTGTATCAGCAGACCTGGAGGATGAGTGGTCATTCCTCCTCGCTTCTTCTCACTGAAGACCTTTAGGATAAATCAGATGGAATTCATACATCCTCACACTGACTGAGTCTGGGCTGCAGGTGAAACCCGTCAGAAGACGGTAATGTAAGCGGTGAGGAATATGGCTGCATGGGCATTGGGCACCAGTCACCTGCCATTCCCTGCCAGGCCTGAAGAGGTACATACCCTGAGATGGGAGGGTCTGTCAGCACAGAAAGACAGAGAACAAACAAAAGGAGAGAACCAGGAAGAGGGATGTAATCCTTGTTCTAGTGCAGAAGGATAAGACCACTTCAGGGCAGCACCCTTCCAAGAGCTTAGAATAAAAAAGGATCATTGTAACACAAAGACAAACAGGGCCTAATGATCCACAGGGTCCCAGATCAGTCAGAGTGGTTTGTAGCTGGATTGAACCTCAGTGGTCTATAGCTGGGTTAAAGGTCAGAGGGGTCTATGGCTGGGATAAAGGTCAGAGGGGTCTATGGCTGGGTTAAAGGTCAGAGGGGTCTATGGCTGGGTTAAAGGTCAGAGGGGTCTATGGCTGGGATACAGGTCAGAGGGGTCTATGGCTGGGTTAAAGGTCAGAGGGGTCTATACAGTAGCTGGGTTAAAGGTCAGAGTGGTCTATAGCTGGGTTAAAGGTCAGAGTGTCCTGGGTTCAAGTGAAACTGTTTGTGGAGACGGTATACAGTACAAGGAATAGCGGGTGTGTGTGTGCCTAGGTGTGTGCGCAGGGGAGGAGGAGGGGGGGGGGGGGGTGAGTACAAGCAGCATGTTGTTTATGCACCAGAGAACATGTCTAACAATCATCACAATGTAATCATCATTTCCTCAAGGGAAAATATAATTCATTCACCATCCATTCCTTCACTACTACAGCCCAATGGCACAATCAAAAAACGACCAATCTGATTACTATGAATTGAACATGTTTAGCGCTGAGTGTGTAAGTATAGGGATATACTACTAC
This sequence comes from Oncorhynchus masou masou, assembly GCF_036934945.1. Taxonomy (NCBI): domain Eukaryota; kingdom Metazoa; phylum Chordata; class Actinopteri; order Salmoniformes; family Salmonidae; genus Oncorhynchus; species Oncorhynchus masou. Next base: position 16,801,882 of record NC_088214.1, read on the forward strand.
TATAACCCTGACCCCTCTCGGCATTCACATCCACTCAAGTGTTAAATCATTCATAGACTGATTCCCTCCCTGCACTGCTCAAGTTCATTCTCACTGGAAACCATCAGAGAGCTATGTTTTTAACAGCACCTAACATTAGGATACCAGTGGTGAAGGTTCTACGGCCATTTTGTTAGAAACAAGGCAACGACTTGACTCATATTTCCCGGTCACAACGTGCAGACTTGTTTACGTGTTGCTGTGCGTTTTGTTGCCAACCTTACTTTGCTACCTGACAACTTTACGGTTTATACTTTTTAATTACCGTTTATATTTTTAGTTTTTCCCTCATTCCACTTTTTTTTCATTCAACTGTTTCACTCCAGACGCTTTATCTGGACATGGTTTGTCAGGACCTCCAACAGCCGAAGCTACGTAGTAACATTAACATGATGCCTTCTAATTGCAGTCGCTGTTCTCATAATATACAGGAGAACGATCGCCTTATGGCGAGGATAGCTGTGCTGCAAGCCCATCTTCAGACACAATCGTTAGGCAGGGTAATTTCAGTGTAGGAAAGGATGAAACAGCGTCTGTGCCACCAGTAAGTACAGATAGTAACATTAGTATAAATCCCAATGCACAGTTCCCGCAGCCGGACAATTTTCTCATGGCTTCTGGAGGGAAATGCTGTAGGAACGCTCAACCGGTGTAGCTCTGACAAATTGAAAACCCTAGTCATTGGTGACTCTAACACCCCACAGTATTAGACTTAAAACAAATCATCCAGCGATCATACACTGTTTACCAGGGGGCATCGCTACCGGCGTTAAGGCTAATCTGAAGATGGTGCTGGCTAAGGCTAAAACTGGCGAGTGTATAGAGATATTGTTATCCACGTCGGCACCAACGATGAAACAGTCAGAGGTCACCAAGCGCAACATAGCTTCAGCGTGTAAATCAGCTAGAAAGATGTGTCGGCATCGAGTAATTGTCTCTGGCCCCCTCCCAGTTAGGGGAGTGATGAGCTCTACAAAAGAGTCTCACAACCCAATCGCTGGTTGAAAACTGTTTTCTGCCCCTCCCAAAAGATAGAATTTGTAGATAATTGTCCCTTTTTCTGGGACTCACCCACAAACAGGACCAAGCCTGACCTGCTGAGGAGTGACGAACTCCATCCTAGCTGGAGGGGTCTCATCTTATATACCAACATAGACAGGGCTCTAACTCCTCTAGCTTCACAATGAGATAGAGTGCAGGCCAGGCAGCAGGCTGTTAGTCACTCTGCCTGCTTAGTGGAATCTGCCACTAGCACAGTCAGTGTAGTCAGCTCAGCTATCCCCATTGAAACCGTCCTTATCTGTGCCTCGACCTAGGTTGGGCAATACTAAACATGGCGGTGTTCGCCTTAGCACTCTCACTAAGATAAAGACCTCCTGCATTCCTGCCATTATTGAAAGAGATCGTGATACCTCACATCTCAAAATAGGGCTACTTAATGTTAGATCCCTTACTTCAAAGGCAGTTATAGTCAATGAACTAATCACTGATCATAATCTTGATGTGATTGGCCTGACTGAAACATGGCTTAAGCCTGATGAATTTACTGTGTTAAAATGAGGCCTCACCTCCTGGTTACACTAGTGACCATATCCCATGTGTATCCCGCAAAGGCAGAGATGTTGCTAACATTTACGATAGCAAATATCAATTTACAAAAAAACAAAAACGTTTAGTCTTTTGAGCTTCTAGTCATGAAATCTATGCAGCCTACTCAATCACTTTTTATAGCTACTGTTTACAGGCCTCCTGGGCCATATACAGCGTTCCTCATTGAGTTCCCTGAAATCCTATTGGACCTTGTAGTCATAGCAGAGTATATTCTCATTTTTGGTGACTTTAATATTCACATGGAAAAGTCCACAGAACCACTCCAAAAGGCTTTCGGAGCCATCATCGACTCAGTGGGTTTTGTCCAACATGTCTCTGGACCGACTCACTGCCAGAGTATTCTGGACCTCGTTTTGTCCCATGGAATAAATGTTGTGGATCTTAATGTTTTTCCTCATAATCCTGGACTATCGGACCACCATTTTATTACGTTTGCAAATGCAACAAAGAATCTGCTCAGACCCCAACCAAGGAGCATCAAAAGTCGTACTATAAATTCCCAGACAATACAAAAATTCCTTGATAACCTTCCAGACTCCCTCTGCCTACCCAAGGACGTAAGAGGACAAAAATCAGTTAACCACCTAACTAACTCAATTTAACCTTGCGCAATAACCTAGATGTAGTTGCAACCCTAAAAACTAAAAACATTTGTCATAAGACACTAGCTCCCTGATATACAGAAAATACCCATACTCTGAAGCAAGATTCCAGAAAATTGGAACGGAAATGGAGCCATACCAAACTGGAAGTCTTCCGACGAGCTTGGAAAGACGGTACCATGCAGTATCGAAGAGCCCTCACTGCTGCTCGATCATCCTATTTTTCCAACTTAATTGAGGAAAATAAGAACAATCCTAAATGTATTTTTGATACTGTCGCACAGCTAACTAAAAAGCAGCATTTCCCAAGTGAGGATGGCTTTCACTTCAGCAGTAATAAATTCATGAACTTCTTTGAGGAAAAGATCATGATCATTAGAAAGCAAATTACAGACTCCTCTTTATATCTGCGTATTCCTTCAAGGCTCAGTTGTCCTGAGTCTGCACAACACTGCCAGGACTGAGGATCAACAGAGACACTCAAGTGTTTTAGTACTATATCTTTTGACACAATGATGAAAATAATCATGGCCTCTAAACCTTCAATCTGCATACTGGACCCTATTTCAACTAAACTACTGAAAGAGCTACTTCCTGTGCTTGGCCATCCTATGTTGAACATAATAAACGGCTCTCTATCCACCAGATGTGTCCCAAACTCATTAAAAGTGTCAGTAATAAAGCCTCTCTTGAAAAAGCCAAACCTTGACCCAGAAAATATAAAACACTATCGGCCTATATCGAATCTTCCATTCCTCTCAAACATTAGAGAAAAAGCTGTTGCGCAGCAACTCACTGCCTTCCTGAAGACAAACAATGTATACGAAATGCTTCAGTCTGGTTTTAGACCCCATCATAGCACTGAGACTGCACTTGTGAAGGTGGTAAATGACCTTTAATGGCATCAGACCGAGACTGCATCTGTCCTCGTGCTCCTAGACCTTAGTGCTGCTTTTGATACCATTGATCACCACCTTGGAGAGATTGGAAACCGAAATTGGTCTACACGGACAAGTTCTTGCCTGGTTTAGATCTTATCTGTCGGAAAGATATCAGTTTGTCTCTGTGAATGGTTTGTCATCTGACAAATCAACTGTAAATTTCAGTGTTCCTCAAGGTTCCGTTTTAGGACCACTATTGTTTTCACTATATATTTAACTCTTGGGAATGTCATTCGAAAACATAATGTTAACTTTCACTGCTATGCGGATAACACACAGCTGTACATTTCAATGAAATATGGTGAAGCCCCAAAATTACCCTCGCTAGAAGCCTGTGTTTCAGACATAAGGAAGTGGATGGCTGCAAATTTCTACTTTTAAACTAGGACAAAACAGAGATGCTTGTTCTAGGTCCCAAGAAACAAAGAGATCTTCTGTTGAATCTGACAATCTTGATGGTTGTACAGTCGTCTCAAATAAAACTGTGAAGGACCTTGGCGTTACTCTGGACCCTGATCTCTTTTTTTGATGAACATATCAAGACTGTTTCAAGGACAGCTTTTTTCCATCTACATAACATTGCAAAATCAGAAACTTTCTGACGAAAAACGATGCAGAAAAATTAATCCATTCTTTTGTTACTTCCAGGTTAGACTACTGCAATGCTCTACTTTCCGGCTACCCGGATAAAGCACTAAATAAAACTTCAGTTCGTGCTAAATACGGCCGCCCGGCAGTCTTTACTGAAGACTCATCTCTTCAGTGGGTCATATGATTTAGTGTAGTCTGGCCCAGGAGTGTGAAGGTGAACGGAAAGGCTCTGGAGCAACGAACCGCCCTTGCTGTCTCTCCCTGGCCGGTTCCCCTCTCTCCACTGGGATTCTCTGCCTCTAACCCTATTACAGGGGCTGAGTCACTGGCTTACTGGTGCTCTTTCATGCCGTCTCTAGGAGGGGTGCGTCACTTGAGTGGGTTGAGTCACTGACGTGATCTTCCTGTCTCGGTTGGCGCCCCCCCTTTGGTTGTGCCGTGGCGGAGATATTTGTGGGCTATACTCGGCCTTGTCTCAGGATGGTAAGTTGGTGGTTTAAGATATCCCTCTAGTGGTGTGGGGGCTGTGCTTTGGCAAAGTGGGTGGGGTTATATCCTTCCTGTTTGGCCCTGTCCGGGGGTATCATCGGATGGGGCCACGGTGTCTCCTGTCCCCTCCTGTCTCAGCCTCCAGTATTTATGCTGCAGTAGTTTCTGTGTCGGGGCTACGGTTAGTTTATTATATCTGGAGTACTTGTCCTGTCTTATCCGGTGTCCTGTGTGAATTTATGTATGCTCTCTCTAATTCTCTCTTTCTCTCGGAGGACCTGAGCCCTAGGACAATGCCTCAGGACTACCTGGCATGATGACTCCTTGCTGTTCCCAGTCCAACTGGCCGTGCTGCTGCTCCAGTTTCAACTGTTCTGCCTGCGGCTATGGAATCCTGACCTGTTCACCGGACGTACTACCTGTCCCAGACCTGCTGTTTTCAACTCTCTAGAGACAGCAGGAGTGGTAGAGATGCTCTTAATGATCGGCTATGAAAAGCCAACTGACATTTACTTCTGAGGTGCTGACTTGCTGCACCCTCGACAACTACTGTGATTATTATTATTTGACCATGCTGGTAATTTATGAACATTTGAACATCTTGGCCATGTTCTGTTATAATCTCCACCCGGCACAGCCAGAAGAGGACTGGCCACCCCTCATAGCCTGGTTCCTCTCTAGGTTTTGGCTTTTCTAGGGAGTTTTTCACACCTGCATTGCTTGCTGTTTGGGGTTTTAGGCTGGGTTTCTGTACAGCACTTTGAGATATCAGCTGATGTACGAAGGGCTATATAAATAAATGTGATTTGATTTAACAGAAAATATGGAATTTGCAAGGTAGAACGTGCTACCAAGCTTTTACCGCTCATAATATACCTCAACAGTGGGGCAAAAAAGTATTTAGTCAGCCACCAATTGTGCAAGTTCTCCCACTTAAAAAGATGAGGGAGGCCTGTAATTTTCATCATAGGTACACTTCAACTATGACAGACAAAATGAGAAAAAAAATCTAGAAAATCACATTGTAGGAATTTTAATAAATGTATTTGCAAATTGTGGTGGAAAATAAGTATTTGGTCACCTACAAACAAGCAAGATTTCTGGCTCTCACAGACCTGACTTCTTCTTTAAGAGGCTCCTCTGTCCTCCACTCGTTACCTGCATTAATGGCACCTGTTTGAACTTGTTATCAGTACAAAAGACACCTGTCCACAACATCAAACAGTCAGACTCCAAACTCCACTATAGTCACACTCCAAACTCCACTATTGCCAAGACCAAAGAGCTGTCAAAGGAAACCAGAAACAAAATTGTAGACCTGCACCAGGCTGGGAAGACTGAATCTGCAATAGGTAAGCAGCTTGGTTTGAAGAAATCAACTGTGGGAGCAATTATTAGGAAATGGAAGACATACAAGACCACTGATAATCTCCCTTGATCTGGGGCTCCACGCAAGATCTCACCCCATGGGGTCAAAATGATCACAGGAACGGTGAGCAAAAATCCCAGAACCACACGGGGGGACCTAGAGAATGACCTGCAGAGAGCTGGGACCAAAGTAACAAAGCCTACCATCAGTAACACACTACGCCGCCAGAGACTCAAATCCTGCAGTGCCAGACGTGTCCCCCTGCTTAAGCCAGTACATGTCCAGGCCCGTCTGAAGTTTGCTAGAGAGCATTTGGATGATCCAGAAGAAGATTGGGAGAATGTCATATGGTCAGATGAAATCAAAATAGAACTTTTTGGTAAAAACTCAACTCGTCGTGTTTGTTGGACAAAGAATGCTGAGTTGCATCCAAAGAACACCATACCTACTGTGAAGCATGGGGGTGGAAACATCATGCTTTGGGGCTGTTTTTCTGCAAATGGACCAGGACGTCTGATTCGTGTAAAGGAAAGAATGAATGGGGCCATGTATCGTGAAATTTTGAGTGAAAACCTCCTTCCATCAGCAAGGGCATTGACAATTAAACGTGGCTAGGTCTTTCAGCATGACAATGATCCCAAACACACTGCCCGGGCAACGAAGGAGTGGCTTCGTAAGAAGCATTTCAAGGTCCTGGAGTGGCCTAGCCAGTCTCAAGATCTCAACCCCATAGAAAAGCTTTGGAGGGAGTTGAAAGTCAGTGTTGCCCAGCAACAGCCCCAAAACATCACTGCTCTAGAGGAGATCTGCATGGAGGAATGGGACAAAATACCAGCAACAGTGTGTGAAAACCTTGTGAAGACTTACAGAAAACGTTTGGCCTCTGTCATTGCCAACAAAGCGTATATAACAAAGTATTGAGATAAACTTTTGTTATTGACCAAATACTTATTTTCCACCATAATTTGCAAATAAATTCATTAAAAATCAATCCTACAATGTGATTTTCTTGATTTTCTTCTCTCATTTTGTCTGTCATAGTTGAAGTGTACCTATGATTAAAATTACAGGCCTCTCACATCTTTTTAAGTGGGAGAATTTGCACTACTGGTGGCTGACTAAATACTTTTTTGCCCCACTGTATATACAGATGCCAACTAACAAGCATTACGCCTGAATATCATACCTTAACACGCTCCTTAAAACATTTCAATAAAAAAGTGGTGTTATCGAGCTTAATTAATCTGTATGACTCGAGTTCTATGTTTCTAACACATAGAGAAAATATGTAGTTTGCACAGTAGAATGTGCTACCAAGCTTTTACCAAGCATTATACACAAACACTGAGTGACAAGCATTTCAACTGGGCATCATAGTTTAACACACTCCTGACTTTCAATAACAAAAGTTGCTTCACTAAGCACAGGCACAATGATAACCTAAGGTGAGAGGGTGTTTTTGTAACAGACAGCTCTGCTGGTCTGTGTAAAGGTCTCCTGGGTAGAAATGCTCCCCATGGACACAGAGGAGTGTTGAGTCATTCAGTCTGCAGAGGCACTTAGAGAAAACCACCTTATGCCCATCAAAACGGCCTTTCTTGCTCTTCTGCCTGGCTGACTTCCTACATCAAAAAGCTATCTGATCTTCTCAAGACGCTGCCTGACATTTTAGAGAACGTCCCCCGGAATCCATGAACACACTCCCTGCAGCGAAGTGTTGTGCGTGTGCATGTGTGGGTGTGCGTGCGAGCAGCATATTACTAATGCACCAGAGAATGTGTCTAACAATCCCCTCGATGCATCTCCAACCCATTACGTATCATCTATAACACACACAGGGAGACACACACACAAGGGTACAGACAATTTTTCACCTAGTCGGCTCAGGGATTCGAACCAGCGACCTTTCAGTTAACACGCTTAACGCTAGGATACCTGCCTCTATGTCACCCCGACTTCTTTGCATGTGTTGGGTATCGTTTAAAATACTTGGATGGGAATGATACATTGGATTGGCTTTTAAATTCCCTGTACTGTTTAATACTGTTAACCTTTCTGGTTATAACCTTTTTTGGCAAGACGGATCTTCCAAAGGTGGGAGAGTGGCAATCTTTACCATGGATCACCTTCAGTGCCCGGTTGTCTCCACCAAGTCTGTCCCCAAACAATTTGATTTGCTGGTTTTAAGCATTAAACTTTCAAATACCTCTTTGTTGACTGTTGCTGGGTGCTATCGTCCTCCATCATCACCGGCCTGTACCCTACCTGCCCCAAGCTCTCGCCTGGCCCCTTACACTAAGTCTGAATTTGTCCTGCTTGGTGACCTAAACTGGTACATGCTTAAACCACCTGACCAAGTCCTAAAGCAATGGGACTCCCTAAATCTTTCTAACAACATAGCTCAGGCAATAGGAAGCTCTCCACCTTCTGACTTTAAAACACATGTACATTAAAGTTTGTTCTTCCTCATGGAAAAGGGAGGCCCTTACAATGTATTTTAGTTTTATTAAGAAATAGACAAGACCCTGACAGACTGATGCCCTCTGCTTCCTCCTCGCCTGTTTACCTTTCAAGGGAGTTACCGGGGAGCATGTGGGCCACGCTGTTCGAGGGGGAACATTTCCAAGATGAATAAACACTTAAATGCCCAAGGTTGGAATGAGAATATATCCCGCACATACAGACAGGAGACGACACTAAACAAAGAGAAGATGACGAGGCTACAGCCGTGAAGGAGGCAATATTATTGCTTCTCTTTAATTGCTCCGAATGCTCAAATCAATTTTTGGTAGAACTCACTTTCATTAAAACCCCTAAACGCTCATCTCCACAGGCAGCACAGTGAAATGTTTTCTGACGCCTGATCCAGATCGATAGTCTTCCACCGCTGTTCAATAGGTGGTTTCTTCAAGAACTCCCTCAGCTGCTAGTCTTTTTGATTGTTAAACAGTGGTGGTTTGTAACATAATAATGTATTGCTACTCTGACATGGGGTCAAATGAGCCTTGTGCTCAGTGGTAGTGTTTGATGTCAGTCTGTACATCGTGTGTGATGTTACATCAATCTAGACTTGAGCATGATATGAATTGTATATCATGTAGTAAGCTTTGAGATCTATGTAGGGCCTACTTTGGTACTTTTTTTAAAAGTGTAACTTTAAGGGTCCTGTGCGTAGCTGGTGTAGAGTGTCAGGCGCAGGACAGCAGATACGAGTAATCAATGTATTTTACTCAAAAAGACTACATTTACAAAGTAACATCACAAGCCCACAAAGATGGACCAAATCATAATAAACAATTACTCACAAACACAACATGGGGAACAGAGGGTTCAATAATAAAAAGTAATTGGTTGAGTGAAGCCAGGTGTGTAAGACAAAGACAGAACAAATGGAAAATGAAAAGTGGATCGGAGGTGGCTAGAAAGCCGGTGACGTCGACCGCCGAACGCCGCCCGAACAAGGAGAGTTCAACTTCGGCGGAAGTCGTGACAGGAACAACTGATGTATAATGTATAATTAGTTTGGTGGTGGTCAGTAGGCTATAGTAGGCCTGGAGGGTTGTGGTGTTGTCATACTATATTACTGTAGCACTATGTTCTTTTATTTGCATGGTAATGTTGAGTTGAGCTAGTTTTGTGTTGTGCTTCAGGCCCTGGAGCCTCTCTCTCTCTCGCTCGATCTCTCTCTCTCTCTCTCTTCCTCTCTCTCTCTCTCTCTCTCTCTCTCTCTCTCTCTCTCTTCCCTCTCTCTCTCTCTCTTCCCTCTCTCTCTCTCTTCCCTCTCTCTCTCTCTCTCTCTCTCTCTCACTCTCTCTCTCTATCTCTCTTCTCTCTCGCTGTCACTCTCTCTCTCTCTCTCTCTCTCTTCTCTCACTCTCTCGCTCTCTCTCTCTCGCTCTCTCTCTCTCTCTCTCTCTCTTCTCTCTCTCTCTCTCTTCCCTCTCTCTCTCTCTATATCTCTCTCTCTTCTCTCTCTCTCTCTCTCTCTTCCATCTCTCTCTCTCTCTCTCTCTCTCTTCTCTCTCTCTCTTCTCTCTCTCTCTCTTCCCTCTCTCTCTCTTCTCTCTCTTCTCTCTCTCTCTCTTCTCTCTCTCTCTCTCTTCTCTCTCTCTTCTCTCTTTCTCTCTCTTCTCTCTCGCTCTCTTCTCTCTCTCTCTTCTCTCTCTCCCTCTTCTCTCTCTCTCTTCTCTCTCTCTCTTCTCTCTCTCCCCTCTCTCTCTCTTCCCTCTCTCTCTCTTCTCTCTCTTCTCTCTCTCTTCTCTCTCTCTCTTCTCTCTCTCTCTCTTCTCTCTCTCTTCTCTCTCTCTTCTCTCTCTCTCCTCTCTCTTCTCTCTCTCTTCTCTCCCTCTTTCTCTCTGCTGCCACACTTTTTAATCCCCATTTTGGAGTCACAAAGCCCCAAACTTATTAGCATATATCTCCCCTCCTCTTCCACTTTATTTTGCTGGTGACAGTTATTTTTGTAATTTTAATGACTTTGATTTTGTTTTTGTATGGGTCAGTTTGTTTGTTTATTTTCTCTATCTTTTCACGAAGGGAGCGGTTAAGTATGTTCTTGTGCTGTCTGCCAGCCAGGTGGCTCTGTGAGCCTCTCTACTGTATGTAATATGGAGTGAATGTGCACTGTGTGCCAACAGATAGGCAACCAAGGAGAGATAGCTAGAGCGTCTGCTAAATTTCAAATGTAATGTGACAATGATGAATGACCTTTGTTCAGTGTGTTCTACTTCACTTTCCTCTGTGGCTTGGGTTTTGTTTTAGTTGTTGAATTCGGTTTTATATTGTGTTTTTAGTTCAGAGTTGTGGGGCTGAATGTCAGAGTAGATTTCCAAGTTGTGTTTTCTCAGTGTTGCGTTATGTGGAGATTCCTGACATCACAGTTTGTTGGGTGTTGTATTTCAGGGAGTGTTGTCATGCTGGGTGATGTTGTGTGGGTTATCTGGCTCGCTTCCAGCAAGCAGCTGTAACTCCGCTCAAGATGTCCAAACACACACACATACTGTACATACACACATACACCACCACCAATCCCTCCTCTACCCCGAGGTAACTTGCTCATCACAGTTGAAATCATCCAACCACACACTGCGAGGGCAGGGGCCAGGGGACAATTGACAAGGGGGCTGAGGGTAGGGTGGGAAGGTCAAAGACCAACGGTAGCCCACGGTCAGCACTTATAGGAGAGAAATCATGACGGTCTAGGCAATGAGGATACTGCAGAGCCGGAGAATCCCCTTTCTGCTAATGTACAGAGCCGCTCTTCTAGAAAGCCCGGTGTTTTTCCATAAAACCGCATCCTTCTCCGTGGAGAAGCTTACGTTGTAATCCTCCATGACGGATTGAGTCTGCTGCAGTGGCCTCTCTGAGGCTCCCCTCTGATACAAAGTTGGGAGTATGTGTGTGCGTGCAGTATAACCCTTTCCCTAATATTGGGCCCAGGTCTAAGCTTGGGGATTGACCTGGAGCTGGAGACAATAAGAGACAGTAAGAGGGAGCCCATGAATGGGTGTAGAGCTGGACGATGTGGATAAAAATCCATATCTGAATGAATGCCATAACAATAAATAGAATGATACATTTATAATATTAATCTGTATAAGTTTTTTTTTTTATTATCCTTTAACCACTACTACCAGTTTGATGGTTGTAGCAATGAATTGTCCCATTAACAATCACCCATATTAGCAACTTGTTTCATTTCAAACTTCACATTTCTCTAGTGTAGGCTACTTATCATAATGAACAATATCAGCAAAATGCCTGCGATTGGTACAGATTATCGGTGTCGATAAATTTGAAATTGTTTGGGCATGGTGAAGAGGAGACGAGGAGAGGACAACAGAAGAGAACGGTCAGTCGGTTCTTGGCGTAGGTAGGTGTTGAAATGTCCACTATCTGACTGGACAAGTGTGTGTGTGTGTGTGTGCATTCTCTGGACTGGAAGATAGTATTAGACTGAGAGGGTGGGGAGGTCTGAAGCTATAGAGGACATGGGTACTGTAGCTCTGTTATTATCTCCACCCTTCAGACAAGCCAGGATTACTGCACACTCATATAAATGGCTACTAATATAAGCACATTACTCTCACGGACCACTACCATTAAGACTCCTCTGAGACAGGGACATTACTCTCACGGACCACTACCATTAAGACTCCTCTGAGACAGGGACATTACTCTCACGGACAACTACCATTAAGACTCCTCTGAGACAGGGACATTACTCTCACGGACCACTACCATTAAGACTCCTCTGAGACAGGGACATTACTCTCACGGACCACTACCATTAAGACTCCTCTGAGACAGGGACTCCTCTGAGACAGGGACTCCTCTGAGACAGGGACTCCTCTGAGACAGGGACTCCTCTGAGACAGGGACTCCTCTGAGACAGGGACTCCTCTGAGACAGGGACTCCTCTGAGACAGGGACTCCTCTGAGACAGCTTTTCTCTCTTTCTTTTGATCCATCCATCCCTTTATCACTCCAATTCTGTCTCTTTCACAGACACACATTCTGTATCTTCCATTCTCTCCCTCCCTAACGCCATTCTCCCCCCCCCTCTGTTTCTCTATCCCTCTCAGGGTATGAGGCATTCAAAGATATCTCTCTGGCTGGCATGTGGTAGAAGTTATCAGTCCATCTCTCCCTCCCTCTAACTCTCTAATCTTCCTTAATCTTCCAGTTCAGAGTGAAGTGAGAATTTGTTTCTCACTCTCTCTCATCAATCTCTTGCACCCTCCCCTCCCTTCCTCCATCTCCCTCTTTCTCTTCTTGTCCCCCTCCCACATCTAATCTCTCCTCATCTTTCTTGCTCATTCCATTTCTCGTCTCCATTTACTTCTTCTCTCTCTCCCCGTATTCTCTCAACACCTCTCTCTCGCTCCCTATTCCTCCCCCTCTCCTTCTCTCCCATCTCCACCCCTCCTTCTCTCTATCAGTCTCTCTCTCTTCTTCCATCTCTTTCTCCCTGCAGAGTTGATCAGTGTGTTAACCCAGTCAGTTAACCCTGCAGTGTGTCTTTCTCTGTCACCCATCCACATCCGTTGTGTGACCCCAGCCAGTCAGAGGGTAAAGACATGATGACTTCCATCCATTCACCATTGTGAATCACTGCACAGGAACAAAAGCACTAGGAAGGGCTAACCTGTCCTCAAAACAAACCCTCTGTTGCCAGGCTACCAGGGAGCAGTGATGAAAGAGAATGAACAGAATAATAATAGAAGTCCTAACCAGATAATGTCCACTCCAGAGGGCCTTTAGACGACAGAGACACACACACAGGAAATACTGTTTTTTACAATATGCCAGGCTCTCCAACTAAAACCTGTCACTGTATTGGGCAATTGTAACACGGCACTGTTTTTTTTCAGACTTTGACCCCAATTTAATTGCTTTTAATAGAAAAAAAACATAAATCACAGGTTCACTGATAATGTTTATGCTGTATGTCAAGGACAGGTGTAGTTTTGCGTCATTATCCACTGACAACGTGTCCAAGAAGGAACAGCTTGCAGAAGGTGTTGGTTTTAACACCGTTAACACTTCCTACACAGCATAAATACTCAAGCATGGTTTTCCCTTTTTCTGAGATTGACCGAAGTGAGGCCTCAATCAAGGTTTGTATTGTATAAAATATACAGCTATAGTAAGGAATGTACAGAATGTGCTGCACTTGCAGGAGGAAGAGAAAATTAAATGATAAGAAGGAGAAGGATGGATAAGTGGAGAGGAAGAGGGGGATCAACTGCTTGGTGCTGATTAGGTAGTGGATGAATGCTGGGTCAGGTAGTTTAATCATGATTGGATTTGCTCGGCAGATTGTTTTCAGTGGTAATAGAGTATATATTGAGCAGTGGAGGCTCCTCAGAGAAGGAAGGGGAGGACCATCCAACTCAGTGAATTTCAGAAAATAAATAAATAATGAAACATTAAAACAAGTTATCTTTTTTATATATATTTACTAGTGATGCACAGATACGACATTTTGGCCAATACTGATGTCCGATATTTCCTTGCCCAAAAAATTATACCAATAATGGATATTTATGATTTTAGCAGCGTTTTAAGTGTTCTAGTACAGCTAAATTGCCACAAATGCCTGGAGTGGTGGGTGCAGAGTCAAATGCAGAGAGCAGAGGATACTGGGGAAACAAATTTAGGATTAGGATTCCCAAAACGAACGCCCAAAACAACGGGTGACAAATCGACAGAAAATAGCCCACAGGGCACAAATGGGCAGGAACACAACACGCACAACCTGACTAACAGAAAAACATCCTGCACAAAAATAGGCGGGCCTAACAGGCTTAAATAGACATAAATCAAGAAACAAAATAAGAGACAGGTGCAACTAATAAGACCAAACAAACAGAAAGGGAAAAGGGATCGGTGGCGGCTAGTAGACCGGGCGACAACGACCACCGAGCGCCGCCCCAACAGGCAGGGAGCCACCTTCGGTGGGAGTCGTGACATAAATAGTTAACACACACACACATGGACGCAGCGGTCTAAGGCCCTGCATCTCAGTGTAAGAGCGTCACTACAGTCCCTGGTTCGAATCCAGGCTGTATCCCATCCGGATGTGATTGGGCGTTCCACAGGGAGGCGTACAATTGGCCTAGCGTCATCCAGGCCGTCATTGTAAATAAGAATTTGTTCTTTAACTGACTTGCATAATCAAATAAAGCTTACACACACATACCATATTGGCATTTACGTATGTCCCCATTATCAGTAAAACAGAATCAAAACCTATTTATTTCACTTACTTGCTGTGCTGTTTCTTTGTTCATTTGTTCAGTTGTTTCATTCTCAACAGGTTTTCTATGGAACGCCGTTTGGGCCTTTGCGTGTCAAAAAAGATACATGTCAAATAACACTATTTGACGTGTCAAATTAGCTTGATGACCAATCAGGACCTGAATACGACTGCACGTCTCATAATAATTTAACGCATAATCTGTTTCAGTAGCTATAGTTAGCTAGCTAACTATATAGCTAGGTGTTATCATCTAAAATAACCCTCATGCATAAGACAGTTCTTATTTGATTAATGGTGGTCGGAATCATCTATGTGAAGCTAGCCACAATAAGGATTAGCCACAATCGTGGACTTTGCGTTTAGCCTTCAAAATAAAGGTTTGGCATAATTCTGCTATTTGTATTCATTTGCATCACTGTCAATGGCATACTTTATTTTGAAAGCAAACCGCAAATTCCACTATTGTGCCTAGCTTCACAACACATAACCCGGTCCGGTCGAGCCTCACTAGCCAGATGAAGCTAGCTGGCTGCTTTAACATTAGCTTTGGGCAACAGGGTTAAGTAGCTGGCTAGCTATTTATTTTTATGATCGGAAGTTCAGTTTCAATAGGCGAACAACAAGTGGCAACCTAGCTAATACTTACTCACAAGGATTCCTAAATCATTGCTAAGAATAATGAAAATGACTGCAGTTTCTACTGGTCATTGTTTTCAGGCTGGTTGTATTGGTGCTAGCTAGGTACCAAGCTAAAGCTAGCTACCCCAGAAGTTGCAGTCGAACAAATGATGCTTTATTACCAACGCGGTATTGTAAGCACATTGTTCGTGGCGATGTTTGCTTATTTGCAGACTTTTTTGTACAGCTTTAACAGTGCTACTGTATCTTCTTTGACAAAGACCCAAACAGTGTTCCATAGTATGTATGTCGTGAAGATAATAGCATTGATGCTATACTGTGTAACTCCGGTAGGGCAACATCTGAAAAATAGCGCACTTGGTAGTGTTTACCGGTGCTCGACCCGTCGGCGAAAGCCAACATCACCCACGACAGAGAATGGTTGTTTGTCAAGGTCAATGAATTCCATTATCTTGGCTTTAATGGATTAGCCTTTGAGTTGTCTCGCTGAAATGTTCTTACTCTTTCAAATGACTGCTCGACTTGTTGACTGCTCGATCCACACAGCAGACATTGTGGGCTAGGTTAGGAATGCTGTGTTGCAAGTCTAGCGCAAAATTTTAAGTGGAGTCATTACACCATGTTATACGTTATATAGTTATGCACGGTAGCTTTGACACGGTTTTTAACATCGGCCTTTACTAGACATCGGACCGATACCGATGTTGCCATTTTTAGCTAATATTGGCCAATTCCGATATGTTCACCGATTATATGTGCATCCCTAATGTTTTCATCACCAAATACCTGAATAAAACACACTATTTTCCAATGAATGTCTACAGTAGTCTCAACAGCACCCTCTAGTGTAGCGCCATGGTGTAGCCGGAGGACGGCTATTTTCCATCTTCCTCTACATTGACTTCAATACAAAACCGAGAAGGCTCATGGTTCTCACCCCCTTCCATAGACCTACATGGTAATTATGACGACTTCCGGAGGACATCTTCCCACCAATAAAAGATGTTGCAGTATGAACTGACATGTTGTCCATCCAATCAAAGGATCAAAGAATGAACGTAGTATGACACGTGTGATTTCGAAGCTTGGTAAGTTGGTGACATTGTTGGATAAACTGAGACTGGGAGTGAATACTGATAGTTGAGCATTTTTTTAATAATTAATTTCAAATTAGTTTCTTCAAACTTTGGGAGATGGAGGAGGTAGATTGCATATTGTTTTCTTGGTTTTATAACTTTTTTGTGTCAAGTTAGTTAGCAAGGCAAATTTAAATAAATTACACTCGCAGGTAGTTAGTTAGCTAGCTGAGTGCAATTTTCTCTGCCAGAATGTCTAACGCTAATGACAATGTAGTGGATTTTTTGTTGAAGAACCCCTTTCATTGCCCACATCAGATTCAAACTTCTGGGGAAAATCCTCATCAATCATTTAATGGATGAAGATCTGTGTATTCAAACTGTGTAACACAACAAGAAGGTAAGAAGAAACAGGGTCTCAAGCAGCTTATTGACACTACTGCATTTTTGGGCATGCAAGAGTTGACTTTTACTTAGGGACACAATTAGAGGGAACTACAAGGAGCATGCAGAGTTAATTGCACGTTACAATGCTTTACTTGTTGAGCATATGGATGTTTCTACTGTCTTCTCTGGGATGTCAAATTCAATTCAGAGTGATTTGATAGCTTCCATCACATCATCCATTAACAGTGAGATGACACAGCAATTTATTAGCACAACGCGCTCAAGTAGGCTACGCTTTCCACTTTCCTCAGGTATTTATTTAGCAAATGTGATAACGCATCATCACTCCCAACAGACACCAACAAAAACTCTTTACATAAATGTTGCAGCAACCTAGGCTACACTTAAACATTAGCGATCTGACATGCAGTATGGGATGAAAACAAGACAATTCTTCTGTCTGATTAAATGTAGGCTACTAACAACAGTAGCTGCAAACAGCCTATGTGCCCTGTCCATCTGGTCAGGGTAAGCAAATTGGTAACGGTATGTAATTATAGTCCATTTGTTTTTGTCAGGAGAAAATGTGAATGTAATCAAATTTGAATGTATTTTTTAATTTGAGCTGGATAGGCTGCATAGACCTTTTCAATCCAAAATTATTAACTGGAATTAATCAATTAACACAATAGCGATGACATAGACTGTGAGTCCATTTTTTATTAGGGTTACAGTTGCAAAGGCCTGCATGATGCAAACACGTATAAAGCAAGCTCAGCCCTGTGACTTCTCTTGTCCATCAGTTGTTGCCTCTGTGTCTGTGTAGAGGACACCCCCCTGTTTGACTAGTTGAATATAATTCAGATGAACAAGTCCAAATTACAAATTAAAATGGAAAAACGTGCAAGGTTGCTGCTGTTTGCCAGGGTTTTCATCCTCCCCAGGGCCAGGAGTTTCTCCAGTAGTAAACAAAAAGACTTGATTTAGGAAAAGTGGTCCCATCATCACTGGTCCCATCATAGCCCATATAAAACCTTTTAACCTTTTTACAACTGATTCATCACTGTCATACCCTATAGGGTCCGGAGTTTTACCACCACGCTGGGACCTATGGTGCCATCAGTCTGCTCACAATTGACGATTATCATCAGATATGTGGATGATCTTGGCTTTATTCAGGAATGTTTCTTGGGCTACTTTCAGTGTCAAGTGGGCAAGATGCGCAGTCTGTGTTTGACTTTAAATTCTGAGATGTCTGAGAGGAACTTGGGAAAGCCTATGATGGCGCTGCTGTAATGGAATGTACCTGCTATTTGTATTTACAGCTAAGTCCCCTCCTGTTCCCTGATTAAGGGGTGATGACAACTCCACCGCACTACCAGAGTCAACTCTCTCCTGACATGAACTGAAGCCATGTCTCATGTGCCCTCTCATCCACTGGCACATTGAAGGTTTGCTCTCCTAGCACTGGGAGTACCCCTGCACATTTTCTCTCCTTATTGTATGTAGAGTCCATCACATACACAATCACATTAATACACATCAATGATTTTACTCCTTTCTTGGACTAACTCATTCTGATCTCTTTTGTCTAACTGTGTAGTGTTATTGTTTTTTATCTTCCAAGGCAAATCCTGTGCTGCCCTCAGTGTGAGAGTTGAGCTCTTCTCCAACACCATCCATGCATGATGAGCCTGTTCTGCACTGAAGTCAAGCCTCTGAACACCTCAACTCATGCCTCATATCCTCATTCAATCACTGCTGTGATCCCTTCCCAACACTATGTAAGTAACCCTCTCATTCCCATTCCCCATAATATTTTACCATAAATGTCTTTATTAAACATTTTAAGTAAAAAATAATTTGTCTTCAACAATTTTTGAAAAATGTATTTTGTCATCTTTGTGCGGTCCATGCCTATACTGTGGGACTCCCATCATCCTCCCAAATGTGTCATGTCACCAGCCTCCACTGATCTCTCCAATGGGATTGTGTGTGTTTTAAGTGGCTGCTAGAGTTGATTGTGCTGAAATGAACTATATAGGCAACATTATTATGCATACAACAAACCTTAGGAAATCACATTCAACTATTAGGATGTGTAACGCTAATGACATTGATTGGCGTAATAGCAACAACACTGGCGCAGGCACGAAAACAATGGGAGGTCAGTTATATTCCTTGTTATTATTATTTAATATTATTACATCCCTGCTGGCCAGAGTGAGAGAGTGAGACGTGGGGTGCCACTGTTCATGACGCTGATGGGAGCGCTACTATCGGCCCATTAATCCCAGTAATTGGCAAACACTCTATTGGGACGACCCTGTCCTCTGTTGCCACGGAAACCTAGACAGACTGGGAGACCTTCCCAGCAGCAGCTTGTTTTGTTTATGTCTGAAATTGACTTTGCAAACAGGCTGCAGAGAGAGAGATAGAGAGAGAGAGAGTCTGCCGGTTCACTCAGCTATAATATGGCAATAGCCGGTTCAATTCTCTCTGGAATAACTCTGCTATATCTACAATCAAGGCAATTAACCTGGATTCCTCTTGTGAGATTCCAGCTGTGTGGAGGGCTATGTGTAAAGATGTAACCTAGCAAAGTATCTCTGATAAAGGGCATCAGCTCAGCGAATCAGCAACGCATCGTAATCACGTTTCACACTGTGCTAATCACTTCAGCTTAATTTATCATTGGTATGAAAACAGTCTTATACGCTATTAACAGAGAGTAAGGGAGAGAGGGGATAGAGGGAGATGGGGACAGGGAGGGAGGGAGAGGGGAGATAGAGGGAGAGAAACAAAATAGGGATGAGGATGGCGGGAACGCAAGAGAGAGCAGGATAATAATGACTTGAGAGAGAGACAAAGAGCCAGAGAGAAAGTGAGCAACAGCTGAGGAAAACTTGAAGAGAGAAGAGGGAAAAATAGAGGAATATTGTGTACGTAAAAAAAATAACTCTCACTCTTCTAAACCACACTAATTCAATCTGGGGAATCCAGTGAAGTGACTGAGCTCACCCTCCCTCCATCCCTCTGTCATCTTTGTCATTTCAAAAAAGAGCTCAGAGAAACTCCTAATCCTCTTTCTGATACCGACACTGCACAGCACAGAGGCAACATCACCAGAGAGATAGATCGAGATATATATATACACTACCGTTCAAAGGTTTGGTGTCACTTAGAAACGTCCTTGTTTTTGAAAGAAAGGCCATTTTTTTGTCCATTGAAATAACATCAAATTGATCAGAAATGTTGTAAATGACAGTTGTAGCTGGAAACAGCAGATTTCTTTATGGAATATCTACAGAGGTATACAGAGGCCCATTATCAGCAACCATCACTCCTGTGTTCCAATGGCACATTGTGTTAGCTAATCCAAGTTTATCATTTTAAAAGGCTAATTAATCATAAGAAAACCCTTTTGCAATTATGTTAGCACAGCTGAAAAATGTTGTTCTGATTAAAGAAGCAATAAAACTGGCTTCTTTAGACTAGTTGAGTATCTGGAGCATCAGCATTTGTGGGTTCGATTACAGGCTCAAAATGGCCAGAAACAAAGACCTTTCTTCTGAAACTCACCAGTCTATTCTTGTTCTGAGAAATGAAGGCTATTCCATGCGAGAAATTGCCAAGAAACTGAAGATCTCGTACAATGCTGTGCAGTGCAAACTGGCTCTAATCAATGCGGAAAATGTTAAGTTTGAACATTTCTTCAAGTGCAGTCGCAAAAAAACATCAAGCGCTATGATGAAACTGGCTCTCATGATGACCGCCACAGGAATGGAAGACTCAAGAGTTACCTCTGCTGCAGAGGATATGTTCATTAGAGTTAACAGCCTCAGAAATTGCAGTCCAAATAAATGCTTCACAGAGTTCAAGTAACAGACATATCTCAACATCAATTGTTCAGAGGAGACTGTGTGAATCAGGCATTCGTGGTCGAATTGCTGCAAGAAAACCACTACTAAAGGACAACAATAAAAAGAAGAGACTTGCTTGAGCCAAGAAACATGAGCAATGGACAGTAGACCCGTGGAAATGTATCCAAATTGGAGATTTTTGGTTCCAACCGCCGTGTCTCTGTGAGACGCGGTGTGGGTGAACGGATGATCTCTGCAAGTGGATTTCCCACCGTAAAGCATGGAGGAGGAGGTGTTATGGTGTGGGGGTGCTTTTCTGGTGATACTGTCTGTGATTTATTTAGAATTCAAGGCACATTTAACCAGCATGGCTACCACAGCATTCTGCAGCAATACGCCATCCCATCTGGTTTGGGCTTAGTGGGACTATCATTTGTTTTTCAAAAGTACAATGAACCAACACACCTCCAGGCTGTGCAAGGGCTATTTTACCAAGGAGAGGGATGGAGTGCTGCATCAGATGACCTGGCCTCCACAATCCTTGACCTCAACCCAATTGAGATGGTTTGGGATGAGTCGGACCGCAGAGTAAAGGAAAAGCAGCCAACAAGTGCTCAGCATATGTGGGAACTCCTTCCAAGTGAAGCTGTTTGAGAGAATGCCAAGAGTGTGCAAAGATGTCATCAAGTCAAATGTTGGCTATTTGAAGAATCTCAAATAAAAACCCTTGAATGCGTAGGTGTTCTAAAACTTTTGAACGGTAGTGTGTGTGTGTGTGTGTGTGTGTGTGTGTGTGTGTGTGTGTGTGTGTGTGTGTGTGTGTGTGTGTGTGTGTGTGTGCGTGCGTGCGTGCGTGCGTGCGTGTGTGTGTGTGTGTGTGTGTGTAGATGGACACGAAAGGGGGGAATAACTGAGGATTGTGTCATATTTGAACTCCATCTATTGGTTGCATTCCTTGACAATTTCCTCTTTAATTTAAACGAAATACTCCACACTTTAAAACCCTTCTTATGATTAACACTCTGATCCGCCCCCACCCCCCTAAAAAGTATTTTTTTTATTAAAAAACTTTTGTGATTTTTACTACAAAATCCATTAATTAAAAAACCCAAATGAACAATGGTGTGATATTGAGGCAAACCCCTACTTTGCTCATTAGCTGTTGGTTAATTGATCCGAACTGCAATGTTTACCAGAGGGACACTAAAGATGAAAACATTCTAATTTGACCTACTTAATTGCAACTCTTTAAAGATTGGGGACGAAAGGAAACAGTTTGATTTTCAAGATCATAGGAAAGTGGAATTTTAAAGCTTTTAAATTCTCTCTGGGTCTGTTTGTGCTCTGTATAGAATTAGTCTGTTAATTGTGGACTGATCAAATGCTGATGAACTGCTGGTTGAAGTAACTGGACACGACTTGAATAAAAATAGTATTTAAAAATAGGAAATATAAAACAAATTCAACTGAAATTGCTGATGGTCAAGTGTCAATGTCGTCCAGTCAAGAACCCACGCTCGACCTGCATTCAGCCTCATCATAGGCCAGACTTGGCCTATCCATCATATCTCCATTATCCCAAAATACATTACAGCAACATCTGCACACTGCTAACTCATCTGTTACCAGAGCTAAACCAAGTTCAATCTCAACTTACTCTGTATTTTCAAACACCTTTTCACTTATTTTTACTTTATTTATTCTTAAGGGTTTCGAGCAGCAAAGAAAAACACTGGGTTTTTGTGAGCAATCTTTCAAATGATTAGTACATGTAAACAGCTGAATCGGATTTCCAGTGGTGTATTTGATCTGCACATGTGCCAGCACCAGTAGTGCAAGCCTCCCTCTTACCCCGTGAGTGAAGTGAGTTCGGAAAAACTGAAAGTATGCATTTAACAAATAGTTTTCACATACAAACATTATATGTCTGAACACAGATTAAAACAGCCTGGTCACTATGGTAGAAAATGTATTTTGATTGCTGATTTTCCTACCAGGTAGCCTGATTTCATGTAGACTGTATGTAACCGTTTTAAACACACTATTATAGCAACCTATCCACAATAATCATGTTAATGTGTGCATGTTAACTGTGATCATTGAGTATCTCAAGTTGAAGGCAGAATTGGGTACTGCAGGCTGCCATGAGCAACTAAATTATCATTTTAACTTCTGTGTGCGATTGTAAAATAATCGGTTCATGGACTTACATCTGGCTTATTAGAAGCAATTATTGGTACCATGATTGTCTTCTAAAAATATAGATATTTACAGGAAGATTGACCACGTAGATTGTAATTTTTCCAGTTACTACTATACTGGGGATCCTGTTTTCTACCAACAATGCCTGCAGTACGGTGGTCAACCTTGAACTCCCGTGGTTTCAGTGAGAGAGGGTGGTTGTTCTCCCTGCCGAAACTATTGTATTTCTTGGCATTCATTATACATCTTCTTCTGTAAGGCCAAAATGTGAATTCCAGTGAGATGATAGGGCCTAGGAGGGCCTTGCATGGTGGTAAAGGGCCAAAGGCCACGCCCTTTCATGCAATGACATGCCCATTAACATCGCGGCACTATAACAATCGTTTTAACATGTCAACTTTGAAAGGTCACTCCCATCACCCCGCGTGACCGAGAGTCATAAAATATGGTACCTAGATCTCTTTCCTAAAGGTGTCCGCATACATAAGTTCAGTTTGCTCCTAGCAGACCTTGGCTAGGTGAATAAAATGTATGTGCTTGTATATTCCCCAAAGCGGCAATATTACTGTTGTTTGACTCTCTTAAGCCACCGTAGCAATAACATTGCCAGAAACACTCTTCAAAAAAAGATATATCAAGAAATCTGTCAATAATTGGCGATTTTGCCGAGGAGGTCTTAGTCGTGCAATTTTACATCTAACTAAGATGTTTGGGGCAGTATTTCACAAGTAAAAAAAATGTGCATGAAAGCCAGTCGCCTCTCGTTGAAATACAACAAACACTTCATGTTCCCACTCCTATTAGCAATATTAGGAGAGGTGCACAATCACTAATGAAGGGGCGTACACTTTAGCTACCGAACTTTGACTTGACACATTTGTGTGCACGAAGACCAAAACGAACAATAAGCCCCACAAAATTTGTGCAGAATATATGCGCAAATTATTTCAATGGGGAAGCATAGAGTAAGACTTACAAAGTTCGTATTTGCCTCAAAGACCCATAAGGTCTGCCATGATGGATATTTCACCATTTTGAATTTTGTGGGGGGAAAAAATCTCCTTCTGAACCACTGGGCCGATCTGAATGAAACTTGATTTATAGCATCTATGGGACCAAGGCCTCTCAAAGCAATATTTTCCAGGCTAGTAAATGCTATAAACCAATGAACATTCAAGTGGTGTGAGCTGGCACATAAATGCATATAAATCAAATACTGCCAAGACTCAACATGTAATGACACTGTCAAGACTTAACATATAATGACACTGTCAAGACTCTCTCTACATGTAATGACACTGTCAAGACTCTACATGTAATGACACTGTCACGACTCAACATATAATGACACTGTCAAGACTCTCTCTACATGTAATGACACTGTCAAGACTCTACATATAATGACACTGTCAAGACTCTACATGTAATAACACTGTCAAGACTCTCTCTACATGTAATAACACTGTCAAGACTCTCTCTACATGTAATAACTCTGTCAAGACTCTACATGTAATAGCACTGTCAAGACTCTACATATAATGACACTGTCAAGACTCTACATGTAATGACACTGTCACGACTCAACATATAATGACACTGTCAAGACTCTCTCTACATGTAATGACACTGTCAAGACTCTACATGTAATAACACTGTCAAGACTCTCTCTACATGTAATGACACTGTCAAGACTCTACATGTAATGACACTGTCACGACTCAACATATAATGACACTGTCAAGACTCTACATGTAATGACACTGTCAAGACTCTACATGTAATAACACTGTCAAGACTCTACATGTAATAACACTGTCAAGACTCTACATGTAATGACACTGTCAAGACTCTACATGTAATAACACTGTCAAGACTCAACATATAATGACACTGTCAAGACTCTCTCTACATGTAATGATACTGTCAAGACTCTACATGTAATAACACTGTCAAGACTCTACATGTAATGACACTGTCAATACTCTCTCTACATGTAATAACACTGTCAAGACTCTCTCTACATGTAATAACACTGTCAAGACTCTACATGTAATGACACTGTCAATACTCTCTCTACATGTAATAACACTGTCAATACTCTCTCTACATGTAATAACACTGTCAAGACTCTACATATAATGACACTGTCAAGACTCTCTCTACATGTAATGATACTGTCAAGACTCTACATGTAATAACACTGTCAAGACTCAACATGTAATGACACTGTCAATACTCTCTCTACATGTAATAACACTGTCAATACTCTCTCTACATGTAATGACACTGTCAAGACTCTACATGTAATGACACTGTCAATACTCTCTCTACATGTAATAACACTGTCAAGACTCTACATGTAATAACACTGTCAAGACTCTACATGTAATAACACTGTCAAGACTCTACATGTAATGACACTGTCAAGACTCTACATGTAATAACACTGTCAAGACTCTACATGTAATAACATGTTTGAGCTAGAGTCCTAAAATATATACAACATTTGGTTCCAGTCAGATCCTTGTCTCTCTCCTGTCCCCTCTTCTCCAGGTCTGCTCACATGTATCCATCATCTCTCCCCATTTTTACCTTCCCTTTCCACTTCCACAGTGCCTTCTACCGTCTTCCCTTCTCCCCTCCCGCTGTCTGTACCCTCCATCTCTCTCCCTCCATCGCTCCTGCTCCTCTCCTCTGATTGAGGTGGGTTTGGACCTTAATGAATGTATGCCTGGAGCTGTCGATGCAAAAAAAAAATGATTCCTCTGCTTTTTTTTGCTAAGAAAGGGCATCTGAAGCCATTTGTGATGCAAATGTGACTGATGATCTTGTTAGCGTGATCCTTAGCGTGTTTGAAGGCATTGTTAGTATGTTCTGTGCTATGCTGTGACAGATTAGCGGCTTTGCACATGTAGCCCTTGCCCCGTTAAATCTGGTCTGTCAAAATGGGCAAGCCATGGATTTACTGACTGACAAGAAGTACAAGCTTACACACACGCACACACACAGAGCCACATACATACACACACAGAGAGCCATGTACACACACGCACACACACACACACACACACACACACACACACACACACACACACACACACACACACACACACACACACACACACACACACACACACACACAGAGCCACATACATACACACACACACACACACACACACACACACACACACACACACAGAGCCACATACATACACACACAGAGAGCCATGTACACACACGCACGCACACACACACACACACACACACACACACACGCTAGACGGTGGGCTGTGAGAATCCACCTCTACTCTCCCTCTAGAGCCAGAGAGTTTGTAGAGCAGCTTGTTTTATTGTATTTTCAGCTTGTAACAAATCCTACTATCATGAACAAATCCACACTGTCTCCCTAGATTTAGTCGAAGCATTTCCCTGCCTCCATTTTCTCCCATAAAAACTCTCCACTAACAAAAACAGCCGCAGAGTATTGTTCTTTCCTCTTTAGCCCCAGACTCCTTTTCTCCTTCACAACCTTCCTCCCTCTCCAGTTGAACATCTTCAATTATTTAATCATCTCAAAAACCATAAAAATGTTTTAATTGTCCATACGGGTGTCCTTCTCGCCCCAGCAGTCACCTACAGACAGTCAGTAGCTAGCAGAGTAGTCTGGTCTGGTCTCGGGCCAGTAGCTTTCACACGTCTTTGATCTCTCTCTATCGGGTCGACAGGCTGCCGGCGCCTTTCATTCAATTAGGCCCAGTGTTGTTGTTATCCCTAATAATAGAGCCCCTCCATCTTCCTCGGCACCCTGTCACCATCTCACTCATCACAGCCACTGTCCCCCATCTCCTCATCTCCATCTCAGCAATCAGCCCTCTTATTACTATCATCACTACCAGGGGAGAGAACGAAGGAGAGGAGATACAGGGAGATGGAGGAGTGGGGCTGGGTGGCTGGGGGGAGAGGAGGAGGGAGAGGAGGAGAAATAGGGGGAGTGGGGCTGGGTGGATGGATGGATGGATGGAGAGGAGGAGGGAGAGGAGGAGATATGGGGGAGTGGGGCTGGGTGGATAGAGGGAGAGGAGGAGGGAGAGGAGGAAATATGGGGGAGTGGGGCTGGGTGGATGGATGGAGAGGAGGAGGGAGAGGAGGAAATATGGGGGAGTGGGGCTGGGTGAATAGAGGGAGAGGAGGAGGGAGAGGAGGAGATATAGGGGGAGTGGGGCTGGGTGGATGGATGGAGAGGAGGAGGGAGAGGAGGAAATATGGGGGAGTGAGGCTGAGTGGATTGATGGAGAAAATGAGGGAGAGGAGGGAGAGGAGATATAGGGAGATGGGGGAGTGTGGCTGGGTGGATGGAATGGGTGGATGGAGGAGAGAGGAGAGGGAGTTGATATGGGGGATGGGGGTGGGGCTGGGTGGATGGAGGGAGATGAGGGGAGGGAGAGGAGTAGATATGGGGGAGTGGGGCTAGGTGGATGGAGGGAGGGAGGGAGGGAGGATACAGGGGGATGGGGAGGGGGCTGGGTGGAGGAGGGAGGAGGGGGAGGGAGGGGGAGGGGGAGGGAGGGAGGGAGGGAGGGAGGGAGGGAGGAGGGAGGGAGGGAGGGAGGGAGGGAGGGGGGGATGGGAGGGAGGGGAGGGATGGAGGGAGGAGGGGAGATATGGGGGAGGGGCTAGGGCTGGATGGATGGAGGGAGAGGAGGGGAGAGGAGTGGGGATGGAGGGAGGGAGGAGGAGGGAGTTGATACAGGGGGATGGGGGAGTGGGGCTGGGTGGGGAGGGAGGGGGAGGGGGCTGGGTGGATATGGGGGAGTGGGGCTAGGAGGAGAGGGAGGAGGGAGAGGAGTAGATACAGGGGGATGGGGGAGTGGGGCTGGGTGGAGGATGGAGAGGGAGGAGGGGAGGGAGGGAGGGAGATGGGGGATGGGGGAGTGGGGCTGGGTGGATGGAGGGGGAGAGGAGGAGGGAGAGGAGGAGTAGATAGGGGGATGGGGGAGTGGGGCTGGGTGGATGGAGGGAGGGAGGAGGAGAGGGAGTAGATACAGGGGGGGGATGGGGGAGTGGGGCTGGGTGGATGGAGGAGGGGAGGAGGGAGAGGGAGTAGATACAGGGGGATGGGGGAGTGGGGCTGGGTGGATGGATGGAGAGGAGGAATGGGGGATGGGGGAGTGGGGTGGATGGAGGAGAGGAGGAGGAGGGAGGGAGTAGATACAGGGGGATGGGGGAGTGGGGCTGGGTGGATGGAGGGAGAGGAGGAGAGGAGTAGATACAGGGGGATGGGGGAGTGGGGCTGGGTGGATGGATGGGGAGGAGGGCTGGGTGGATGGATGGGTGGATGGAGAGGAGGAGGGAGAGGAGTAGATACAGGGGATGGGGGAGTGGGGCTGGGTGGATGGAGGGAGGAGGAGGGAGAGGAGTAGATACAGGGGATGGGGGAGTGGGGCTGGGTGGATGGATGGAGATAGGAGGGAGTAGATACAGGGGGATGGGGGGAGTGGGGCTGGGTGGATGGAGGGAGGAGGGAGAGGAGTAGATACAGAGGGATGGAGTGGGGCTGGGTGGATAGAGGGAGAGGAGGAGGGAGAGGGAGTAGATACAGGGGGATGGGGGAGTGGGGCTGGGTGGATGGAGGGAGAGGGAGGAGAGGAGAGGAGTAGATACAGGGGGATGGGGGAGTGGGGCTGGGTGGATGGATGGAGAGGAGGAGGGAGGGAGTAGATACAGGGGGATGGGGGGAGTGGGGCTGGGTGGATGGAGGGAGAGGGAGGAGGGAGAGGGAGTAGATACAGGGGGATGGGGGAGTGGGGCTGGGTGGATGGATGGAGAGGAGGAGGGAGAGGAGTAGATACAGGGGGATGGGGGAGTGGGGCTGGGTGGATGGAGGGAGAGGAGGAGGGAGAGGAGTAGATACAGGGGGATGGGGGAGTGGGGCTGGGTGGATGGATGGAGGAGGAGGAGGGAGAGGAGTAGATACAGGGGGATGGGGAGTGGGGCTGGGTGGATGGAGGGAGAGGAGGGGGGAGATACAGGGGGATGGGGGAGTGGGGCTGGGGGATGGATGGAGGGAGAGGAGGAGGGAGAGGGCTGGGTGGATAGATACAGGGGGATGGGGGAGTAGATACAGGGGGATGGGGGAGTGGATGGGATGGAGAGGAGGGGGAGGGAGTAGATACAGGGGGATGGGGGAGTGGGGCTGGGTGGATGGAGGAGAGGAGGAGGGAGAGGAGTAGATACAGGGGGATGGGGGATGGGGGAGTGGGGCTGGGTGGATGGGGGGATGGAGGGAGGGGCTGGGTGGATGGAGGGAGAGGAGGGGGGGAGAGGAGTAGATATGGGGGAGTGGGGCTGGGTGGATGGAGGGAGGGAGGGAGAGGAGTTGATACAGGGGGATGGGGGAGTGGGGCTGGGTGGATGGATGGGAGGAGGAGAGGGTAGATACAGGGGATGGGGGAGTGGGGCTGGGTGGATGGAGGAGAGGAGGAGGGGAGAGGAGTAGATACAGGGGGATGGGGGGAGTGGGGCTGGGTGGATGGAGGAGAGGAGGGGAGAGGGATACAGGGGATGGGGGAGTGGGGCTGGGTGGATGGATGGAGGGAGGAGGGAGAGGAGTAGATACAGGGGGATGGGGAGTGGGGCTGGGTGGATGGATGGAGTGATACAGGGGATGGGGGAGTGGGGCTGGGTGGATGGAGGGAGGGAGAGGAGGAAGGAGAGGAGTAGATACAGGTGGGGATGGGTGGATGGATGGAGAGGAGGAGGGAGAGGAGTAGATACAGGGGGATGGGGGAGTGGGGCTGGGTGGATGGATGGAGAGGAGGAGAGAGAGGAGATACAGGGAGATGGGGGAGTGGGGCTGGGTGGATGGATGGAGGGATGGGGGGGATGGGGAGTGGGGCTGGGTGGATGGAGGGAGAGGAGGAGGATACAGGGGGATGGGGGAGGAGAGGAGTAGATACAGGGGATGGGGATGGGGGGGTGGATTGATGGAGGGAGGAGGAGAGGAGTAGATACTGGGTGGATGGATGGAGAGGAGGAGGGAGAGGAGTAGATACAGGGGGATGGGGGAGTGGGGCTGGGTGGATGGATGGAGAGGAGGAGGGAGGGTAGATACAGGGGGATGGGGGAGTGGGGCTGGGTGGATGGATGGAGAGGAGGAGGAGGAGTAGATACAGGGGGATGGGGGAGTGGGGCTGGGTGGATGGATGGAGAGGAGGAAGGAGAGGAGTAGGGGGGATGGGGGGAGGGGGCTGGGTGGATGGATGGAGAGGAGGAGGGAGAGGAGTAGATACAGGGGGATGGGGAGTGGGGCTGGGTGGATGGAGGGAGAGGAGGAGGGAGAGGAGATACAGATGGGGGAGTGGGGCTGGGTGGAGGGGGATGGGGGATGTGGGGCTGGGTGGATGGAGGAGAGGAGGAGGGAGAGGAGTAGATACAGGGGGATGGAGTGGGGCTGGGTGGATGGAGGAGGGAGGAGAGGAGGAGTAGATACAGGGGATGGGGGAGTGGGGCTGGGTGGATGGATGGAGAGGAGGAGGAGGGAGAGATACAGGGGGATGGGGGAGTGGGGCTGGGTGGATGGAGGAGGGGGAGGAGGAGATGGGGGGATAGATACAGGGGAGTGGGGCTGGGTGGATGGATGGAGAGGAGGAGGGAGAGGAGTAGATACAGGGAGATGGGGAGTGGGGCTTGGTGGATGGAGGAGAGGAGGAAGGGAGAGGAGTAGGGGGGATGGGGGAGTGGGGCTGGGTGGATGGATGGAGAGGAGGAGGGAGATACAGGGGATGGAGGAGTGGGGCTGGGTGGATGGATACAGGGGATGGGGGAGTGGGGCTGGGTGGATGGATGGAGAGGAGGAGGGAGATGAGTAGTAGGGGATGGGGGACAGGAGGGATGGGGGAGTGGGGCTGGGTGGATGGAGGGAGAGGAGGAGGGAGAGGAGTAGATACAGGGGGATGGGGGAGTGGGGCTGGGTGGATGGATGGAGGGAGGAGGGAGAGGAGTAGATACAGGGGATGGGGGATGGGGCTGGGTGGATGGAGGGAGAGGAGGAGTTGATGGGTGGATGGGGGAGTGGGGCTGGGTGGATGGAGGAGGAGGGAGAGGAGTAGATACAGGGGATGGGGGAGTGGGGCTGGGTGGATGGAGGGAGAGGAGGAGGGAGAGGAGTAGATACAGGGGGATGGGGGAGTGGGGCTGGGTGGATGGAGGGAGAGGAGGAGGAGAGGAGTAGATACAGGGGGATGGGGGAGTGGGGCTGGGTGGATGGATGGAGAGGAGGAGGGAGAGGAGTAGATACAGGGGGATGGGGAGTGGGGCTGGGTGGATGGAGGATACAGGGGGATGGGGGTTGGGGGAGTGGGGCTGGGTGGATGGATGGAGAGGAGGAGGGAGAGGAGTAGATACAGGGGGATGGGGGAGTGGGGCTGGGTGGATGGATGGAGAGGAGGAGGGAGAGGAGTAGATACAGGGGGATGGGGAGTGGGGCTGGGTGGATGGAGGGAGAGGAGGAGGGAGAGGAGTAAATACAGGGGGATGGGGGAGTGGGTCTGGGTGGATGGATGGAGAGGAGGAGGGAGAGGAGTAGATACAGGGGGATGGGGGAGTGGGGCTGGGTGGATGGAGGGAGGGAGAGGAGTTGATATAGGGGGATGGGGGAGTGGGGCTGGGTGGATGGATGGAGAGGAGGAGGGAGAGGAGTAGATACAGGGGGATGGGGGGAGTGGGGCTGGGTGGATGGATGGAGAGGAGGAGGAGAGGAGTAGATACAGGGGGATTGTGGGAGTGGGGCTGGGTGGATGGAGGGAGAGGAGGGAGAGGAGTAGATACAGGGGGATGGGGGAGTGGGTCTGGGTGGATGGATGGAGAGGAGGAGGGAGAGGAGTAGATACAGGGGGATGGGGGAGTGGGGCTGGGTGGATGGAGGGAGGGAGGGAGAGGAGAGGAGTAGATACAGGGGGATGGGGGAGTGGGGCTGGGTGGATGGAGGAGGGAGGGAGGGATTAGATAGATGTGGGAGTGGGGCTGGGTGGATGGAGGGATGGGGAGGGGGAGAGGAGTAGATACAGGGGGATGGGGGAGTGGGGCTGGATGGATGGAGGGAGAGGAGAGGAGAGGAGTAGATACAGGGGGATGGGGAGTGAGGCTGGATGGATGGAGGAGAGGAGGAGGGAGAGGAGTAGATACAGGGGGATGGGGGAGTGGGGCTGGATGGATGGATGGATGGAGGGAGGAGGGAGAGGAGTAGATACAGGGGGATGGGGAGTGAGGCTGGATGGATGGAGGGAGAGGAGGAGGGAGAGGAGTAGATACAGGGGGATGGGGGGAGTGAGGCTGGATGGATGGAGGGAGAGGAGGGAGGAGAGAGGAGTAGATACAGGGGATGGGGGGAGTGAGGCTGGATGGATGGAGGGAGAGGAGGAGGGAGAGGAGTAGATACAGGGGGATGGGGGAGGGGGGATGGATGGATGGAGAGGAGGAGGGAGAGGAGATACAGGGGGATGGGGGAGGGCTGGATGGATGGAGGGAGAGGAGGAGGGAGAGGAGTAGATACAGGGGGATGGGGGAGGATGGAGGGAGAGGAGGAGGAGAGGAGTAGATACTGGGGGAGTGGATGGATGGAGGAGAGGAGGAGGGAGAGGAGTAGATACAGGGGGATGGGGGATGGAGGCTGGATGGATGGATGGAGGAGGAGGGAGGGGGAGAGGAGTAGATACAGGGGGATGGGGGAGTGAGGCTGGATGGATGGAGGAGAGGAGGAGGGGGAGGGAGTAGATACAGGGGATGGGGGAGTGGGGCTGGATGGATGGATGGAGAGGAGGAGGGAGAGGAGTAGATACAGGGGGATGGGGGAGTGGGGCTGGGTGGATGGATGGAGGAGGAGGAGAGGAGTAGATACAGGGGGATGGGGGAGTGGGGCTGGGTGGATGGAGGGAGAGCCTGAGGATGGAGAGGAAGTCGGCGTAGGAGAGAGATAGAGGAGGCGGATTTGTGAGTATGCGTGTGTGTGTGTCAGGAGAATGAGAGCGGCAGGGAGCAGAGAATGGGTAAGGGTAGACTGCTGCAGACCCCTGAAGGCTGTTGTCACATTTTGAATCCAGGACGACGTACACTGACATGAATGTAATTGGTGAAAACTAGCTTGAAATGACCAGTTTTGTGGAATGGAGAAAATGGAGTAGTTCTTTCTGCATTTCTTTCTTTCTCCATTCTTTCCCTCCTTCTTCATTCTCACATCTCTTTTCATCTCTCTTCTTCTTTATTCATCAACCTTCTCTCGCTTTATGAATCTCTCTTTCTATTCCTTGCTCAACAGTTCATCTTTCTCTCCCTCTCTTTCTCCCTGTCATCTCAATATATTATCATAACAGTGTGGTTAGTAAATATGAATCCAGACGAGGGCTGTTGCGGTGACCGTATTACAGCCACACAGCCAGTCATGAGTCACGACTGCAGTAAAATGCCACGTTACTGTTGAGTCCCGGTGATCTCCTTTATGCACTCTGGACATGTTTTGGTAGTACCAAACTTGCTATCAACCATCAGGTCCTAATGGCCTGGTACTCAGGGATCTATTGTCCCTCTAACCACTCTGACATCAATGTAAATGCAATCGCATATCACATCAAACACTTATCATCAAAACAGTATGTGTTTCTCAAACTCACCTCACTGTGATCAATTTGGAGAAAGAAGTTCAACAGCAGGTTGAAACAGTGTAAAACATGATCGTTGTGAATGTTGTTTCAAAGCTAAACACAACAAAACGGACAGCGCTTTCTAAGGTGATGATTCATTCAAAACACACATCAACATATTAGAGCTTATGCATACTCAAAGGCTTATGAGCCCAAGCCCGCAAGAAAAGAAAGAATGAAAATTATAATTGTGCCGTTATACAATGTATAGCCTACAGCATATTACACATTGGCAGAAAAAGAAACATGATTTAAGATACCTTTGGTACATAATTTGTCTAGCCTATACTCCAAAATGAAACTCATTTGAGAAAATCACCTTTGAGTGTGGACTGTGTTGTTATTCATACTAGATGGAGTGGTTATCTTATGCTACGTTCCAAAATTTCTATCCACGAGTCAGGGAGAGAACTTATAGCATTTGGTGAAGCTGTTGGTTCATTGATTGTGCAGGGCGGCTGACAGAGCTAGTCTACAATTATAGTGAATTTGTATTTGATTTTGAATATCCTAGTAATATGTCTTTTTTTCATAATGAATTGAGTAACACATTACCTTTAGCTTTACAGAATATCTCACTGTGCATTTCCATCTTCTCCTGTCTCTCCTTTATTCCATTCTTGCGCGTGCAGAGTGGCTGTCAACAGATTAGTGAAATATGTTTCCTTGCGAAAACATCGATGTTCCCTGAAGAGATTTCAATTGGTTTCCCAAATGAAGCACTGGGTAGCTGCAGGAACAGGGTTTGGGCAGAATATCACATGTCGCACAGGGAGATCATGCTCCTCAAACAGTGGTTGATGGGTGGAGTGAAATAAATGTTGTTATATTTATTTCTCAGATGCTCATATTAAGCACATGCTCTGATATAAAACCCAAGTAGCCTACCCAGCATCATTGAAAAACAGACCGTCAAGAAAGCGTGTGGGCTCCATTCTCTATTCCAGTGCATTTGGATGACATGTATTTTTCCCCTGTCCATTTGATAATGGGCAATTCTAAATCAAAAATCATTTGACATATTAGTAAAAACAAGATTAAATTGAGAATAGTTTGATGGGTGGAGAGAACAGCTGTGCCGCCTGAGGCAAGGAACAGAGTGCAAGCTTTTAATGCAACTTTCTCAAATCATCGATAGACTGGAATCGCATCATGCAGCCCATGTATGTTTTGATTTCTGAGACATTCTAAGGTTTGTATCATTCACAACTAAAGCTTCCAAATAACTATAAATCTAACATATAGGACCTTTTTCAAATGATCACTTGTACAGTCAACATAGCCACTTCACATGCACACACTCCGGAATGGGAAAAAAATCCTTTGCATTTTATTCAGTTAAGTTCAATTATATTCTTCTTACTATAAAATCTTATAATATAGAATAATGGCACTGGACTTAAGTATATCTTGTCAGCTAAACAAACAAGCCTTCAGCATGGTGCATAGCCAGATAACATACAGTAGGCCAAGTTATATTCAGTTTTTCTGAAATGCATTTTCTACATATCATAATGTTTCCTTAGATCTGATTCAAATAAATAATGGATTTATTGTGATGGTGTATAATAAATTGATTTATTCGACTAAATGTAGATGTTGCAAAGGCTCGCATGAGCAGCTTGTATGCAACACTGTAACTTTTACATTCAATTACCTCTCTGCCTAATACACCCACCAACCTCTCCCACCGCAAGCCCTGAACATATCTGCCTGCTAATAATGCTCCAATTAGGTGTGTCTTTATACAAAAGAGGAAGAATAAAGTACAGAATATGTAGCTGCAGTTGTTACAGTATATACAGGGAAGCCATGGGAATCAATCTGTCTACATCTTTTCAAACAGCATGCATGTTCTGTACAAGAGGTTAACGGCAAATGTGACTGACGGAAGGGCAATGTAATCCAGGATATCATAAGGTGATTTATTCGTAAGGAATAAAGAAAATCGCTGCATAGGAAAGCAAAGCACCCAAGAACCACAAGGACTTCTGAGAAGAAGTTATTCTGAATGGTGTGTATGTCAGAAGCCTTCAACACAAAGTCCCAAATAAGGACAGGGTTACCTACCTCAGTAGCTTACTATTTTAATAGGGTCTCTCTCACTCCCTCCCTCTCTCACTCACTCACTCACTCACTCACTCACTCACTCACTCACTCACTCACTCACTCACTCACTCACTCTCTCTCTCTCTCTCTCTCATATACACACACACATATACACATATATACACACACACAGACACTTGGCCTCCCATCCTATTCTAACCACCTCTCGCCGGCTAGGTATTCATGTTACCTGATAAATGCTGTACAATATGATCTTGTTGCCATCTGATGCATATTCAAATGTCATAAATCAACACTGCAGAGCTCTCCCTGTCCTCTGCCGTGCCCTGCTTGTATTACTGCTGATGATATCTGGAAATATGCATGTACTGTTGCTGGCCCCAATTCTGACTTGTGCTCTGATATCTGGCTGGTTTCCGGGTTGAATGCGCACTGTGTTAAGAAGCAGTGCGGCTTGGTTGGGTTGTGTTTCGGAGGACGCATGGCTCTCGACCTTCGTCTCTTCCGAGCCCGTATGGGAGTTGTAGCGAAGAGGCAAGACAGTAACTACTAACATTTGGAAACCACGAAATTGGGGAGAAAAAGGGGGTAAAAAAAGTATCAATTGAAAGTGTGGGTTCACAGCTCCAATCCAGATGTGATGGTCATTACTGAGACGTGGTTAAGAAAGAGTGTTTTGAATACTGATTTGAACTTTTCTGCTTATAACATTTTTCGGCAAGACAGATCTTCCAAAGGTGGTGGAGTGGCAATCTTTACCAAGAAATACCTTCAATGCTCAATTGTCTCCACCAAGTCTGTCCCCAAACTATTTGATTAGCTGGTTTTAAGCATTAAACTTTCAAATAGCTCTTTGTTGACTGTTGCTGGGTGTTATCGTCCACCATCAGCACAGGCCTGTACCCTACCTGTCCTAAGCTCTCTCCTGGCCCCTTACACTAAGTCTGAATTTGTCCTGCTAGGTGACCTAGGTGACCTGAGGTACAAGTACTTGGGAGTATGGCTAGACGGTACACTGTCCTTCTCTCAGCACATATCAAAGCTGCAGGCTAAGGTTAAATCTAGACTTGGTTTCCTCTTGTCACGTTCTGACCATCGTTCGTGTGTGTTTTCCTTGTTTTAGTGTTGGTCAGGACGTGAGCTGGTTGGGCATTCTATGTTGTGTGTCTGGTTTGTCTATTTCTATGTTTGGCCTGATATGGTTCTCAATCAGAGGCAGGTGTTAGTCATTGTCTCTGATTGGGAACCATATTTAGGTAGCCTGTTTTGTGTTGGGTTTTGTGGGTGATTGTTCCTGTCTTTGTGTTTGTGGCACCAGATAGGACTGGTTTGGTTTTTTCACGTTTCTTGTTTTGTAGATTGTTGTACTTTCATCTTTATTAAAGATGCACAAAACTAACCACGCTGCATTTTGGTCCGCTTCTCTTTCCCCAGAAAACCATTACACCTCTATCGTAATCGCTCCTCTTTCACCCCAGCTGCCAAACTAACCCTGATTCAGATGACCATGCTACCCATGCTAGACTACAGAGATGTAATTTATAG